>NC_079341.1:33483429-33498429 GCF_029582105.1 Oenanthe melanoleuca | reverse complement strand
TGGCATAGTTCTTGTCTCTCCCCCAAAACTCCCCCATCAGCATTTATACATCCATTATTACCTCTCATTCACCCAAACCTTATGCTTTTTCTTTTCTCTATGTGTTCTGTATCATCTAAGCAGTTAAAGATTTGATAAGAGAAAGTTGTCAGAAATCAATTCTTCTTCTCCTAATTGCACAGATGTGATAAAAGATCACACAGGGAATCTGCAAGAATTTACACACACATGCAAACAAATAGCTGCTGTCAATTCACATGGAAGATCAGATAAGGCCATTATCTCATGTCAAACATACCAGTGTGTGACAAGAGCATGGGAAGTATATGGGGCAGGAGATACAGCAGCAGGAAGAACAGTGGTGGAAGTCATGATGAGTAAATTCAGAAGGAAAAAACACCCAAATCTAGATTGCAAAAATTATCTGAAGATTTCTGGTCTAAGGGAAACTGGTGTGTTCAGAGATAGCCCTGTGCCAAATTATCTGATTTTAATGTAGAGTACCATGAAGAAATGACTGTATGGGGGCAGGCTGTGCTGTACCAACATTGGCTTCCAGCTTGAGGTCCTGGTCCCCTTCACTCAGGAGCAAGTGCTTTGGAAAGGGCATGTCGCAGATGGGGACAAGAAGTAAATGTTGTGCTTTTTATGATGGGCATCTCTTCATCAGTGAGCTGAGCACAAGTCCTCTGCAAGCTGCAAGGGAGAGGAGCTTGGAAAGGGATTTTTAATAGTATTTTGTATATATATTATATATATATATATTACATATAAATTATAGTAGATAATTAATATATAACATATTATATATATAACATATTGAATATGTTCCTCTTGGCAGCACAATACAAGATTTGTGTAGTCACTGTTTGAATTCTCAATTGAAAACCATTTCCTATAGAGACACTTGAGTATACAGTGACTCATATTCTCCTCATGCTGTTGAATATTTTGGACCAAATCTTATCCCATCAAGATGCAGGTGTGGCAAGACAGCAAAACAGGAAAGAAATCCATCTAGAAATCACATTTGAGTACCCAGAAATGCCATTAGGCTCAACAGGCATCCTCAACATTGTGAACAGCCTGCAGAGAAGAAGTAGATGTGGTGAATAAACAAGGCAGACTGAAGACAAAAGCTTAAAATAAAAGTGTTTATACAATGCTAACTAGAAGGTACCAGATAGGATAAAAAGCCCACAGGATGTAAAATAACGAATGCAAAATGGGAAGTTTTTAGCAATGTCTAAGGAATGCCCTCCAGTACTCCCAAGGAAAACAGCTTTCACCAGAGCAGTGACACTGATGGCACGTGGTGGATGAGCCTCTGCCATGAACAAGTGGAGACATTCATGCAGAAGTTGACACCTTTCACTCTTGCACATGTGCAAAATAGTCTAACTTCACATTCATGGAAGCTGTGGTTAACTTTGGGAGCAGATACTACTCTTTTAGAGTCACAGAATGATTTAGGTTGGAAAAGACCTCTTGAGTCGAGTCCAGCCATTCCCCCAGCCTAGCCCACCACTAACCCATGTCCCCAAGTGCCACATCCACATGGTTTTTAAATCCCTCCAGGGATGGTGGCTCAAACAAATGACAAATAAGAAAGTGAATTAAATAATTTCAGAAGTTCAGCCTTAAATGGAAAGACAGCTTGGAAGTACCCTTTCTTTGGTTGTTCATTCAGTGGTGTCTAATCTTGAAATGTCTTCCTGCAGCAAGGGAATTTGAGGCACTGAGCCCTTCCAGTGGAAGATGTGTTATTCACTGTTTTGTAGGAAAGTCCAGCATGTGCTGAAGGTGTGAAAGTTCTGCTTTAGTGGAAATCTCAGCATCAATTTCTCCATTACAGCATGTTTTCTCAAAGGCCTATAGGCAGCTTATAGTCCAGAGGAGCAAACATCTCTAATTTTGATTCTAGCAAAAAGAGATGTTCTGTGTTACATTTGCATTCTTCAGCTGAGAAGCCAGATAGAATTTTGAGTATTTTTTTGTGTTTGTTGTATAGCAGAGCCTCAAGGAAGTGCTCATCTCAGTTTCCTTCCTATCTGCTCTCTGGTTGAGATGTGGGTAACTAGACTCAGAAATACCTGTGTAGTCACAAACTAAAGAAAAAAAAATGCAGTTTTGAACATTTTAAGACAAATACTTCATGCTGAGATAGAATGGCAGGAATTAAGCCAGGGCTGTGAAATTCACCTGTGAGGCACTGAGACACCACAAGAGGAAACGGCCTCAAGTTGTGCCAGGGAGGATTAGGTTGGATATTAGGGAAAAAATCCTCACCCAAAGGGCTGTCAGGCTCTGGCATAGGCTGCCCGGGGCAGTGGTGGAATCCCCATCCCTAGAGGGATTTAAAAGCTGTGTGGGTGTGGCCCTTGGGGACAGGGGTTAGTGGTGGCTTTGACAGTGCTGGGGGAACGGTTGGACTCAATGACTTGCGAGGGCTTTTCAGAGCTAAATGATTCTGTCATGCTCTGACCCTTTAACTTTCCCAAAAATTGCATGTTTGCCAGTCTTACAGAAAGAACCACAGAGGACAGTGAAGGTGTTTGGCTTTGAGTGGGGTTTTTTCTCCCCTGGTTTCAATTGCCTGGGCTCCTTATTAATTGTTGAAGCAACATTTGCTGCGTTGGCATCACCAGTGCTGGAAAGGAGAGGGGAACTATCTCAGAAATACAAAGAGCTGAGATATTTTGTGATCTCTTCCCACTCAAACATATCCTTCAAATCGCATTCCCTCAGTCAAGGGAAATAATTTCAGTTACCCTGGTCACAGTAGAAATCAGCCCTCTTTTTGAATGCCTTCTTTCATTACTGTAGATATGTTTCTGAGATGAGAAACCATGTTTCTTCTAATTATGCTTACATGTAGTTAATTTCCTTTTTTTTAAAGCTCAGTGTGAAAGGCAGTTTCCTTTAAAAAGGGAGGGGGGAAGAAAAAAGTGATACAGCTGATGTTCCTGTTGCCTTAGCAACAGATTTATTTATTAGGGTCTGAAATGACATGAGTTAATATACCACATACCTGCTGATCGGCAAACTCTCCTATTTCAGCTCCAGTTGACAATTAAGTCCTGGACAGCTACAGCCAGGGGTTAATGTTACTCATTAGGAGAACTAGGTCATTACTGGGAAATCAAGGCACTTAAGGCAGCATGGATAAAATACAAAATTCAACATCTCAAGGAGTGAGGGGTTTTATGTTAATTAACCTTATTTTCCTTTCATTAAAAAAAAAAATCTTTCATATATGCATATGACAGTGGATCAATTAATTGGGAAAGGAAAAAAAAAAAGAAGTAAGCTGTAGTTTACTTTCCTCTCGTAGTTGTCTTCATTTCCTTTGGAAGGGTTTCATTATTTTATGGAAAATTCTTATGTCTATATGATGAGTAAAAAGGGTATTAAAATTAAGAAGGGAATCATCATGGAAATCAGCTTTACCACAAGGGAATGAGCAAATAAAAGCCTTGGAAATGAAAATAAATAAGCTTTGCTAATACCTCACCTAAGGAGCAGAATATAAGCCCATCAGAGCTTGGAGATATTTAGAGGTACTTCTTTGCTTCTTTATTAAGCAGTTACATAGTTATTTGACCTTCAGAAACCGAAACTTTAGAGAACTAATTCAAGTTGTTGGCAAATATTCTATTTACAGGAAGCTGATCAGTGGTGTAGCCAACAGTAACTCCTGTAGTTAGTAATTGGCTTCTGATTTCCAGGAAAATTAAATATATTCTCTGAAAGTTTTATTAAGATATCTGAGTGGGAGTTTTAACTTGATAAGTCATTAGTGATTTAATAAAGCTCTCCTGAAAGCCTTTATTTACTGACTTTTAGCAGGCTTCATTCTGATACTGGAGAACTTAATAGGCTGAAAAATAATTATATTAAAATGAAACTTATTTTTTTTACTCACTGCTTCCCCAAATACACTTGGTTCTTTCACTTCCTCTACGCATTCTACTTTATTTTCTGTATTTAAGCTCTGTGGCCCATTCTGCTTCTTATTGTATTTTCACCAATTTGGTGTAAAATTTTTTCTCATTCTTGGGAAGTCAAGGTTGAAACAGCAACTTACCTGGGCTGCACATAGTGAATCATTGTATCAGGTGGGAAGAGCACTGTTCCCTTTAACAAAAGCAAGATTAAAAAATACATGAGTATTTTTCATCTGCATGGGATAGTTTTCCTCTCTGATGCACCTTTCTTAAATATAATAAAAATGCTGAATAATATCAAAATTCTGCCTGAAATATCACACAAAGAAACTTTCCTTCAAGGCCAGGTTGGATTGGAGCAGCATGGTCTTGTGGAAGGTGTTGGGATGAGAAGAGCTTTAAAGTCCCTTCCCACCCAAACCATTCCATGATTCTGTGATGCTGTGATTCCCTCTGTGCTATCCAGATGTTTGCAAAGCAGCCACTTCAGTGCCACCCTCCAGAGCCTGCTACAATAAATGCTTTAGCCATGGTTGAAAAACTGATTTTGACTTAATGTAAGACTACAACTGCATCACCTGGACAGCTGAAGAATATTTAAGTTTGGAACAGGTGCATCACAGATTTCCCTAAGAGCTCCAGTAAGACTTGCTCTCCCTTTTCCCAGGATGGGAAATTCATTTTATGGGGGATTTTTTTTTTCTTCCTGTATAGTTGTGAAGCCCAAGTCTTTGAGCAGAATCACTTGTGAGGAGGTGGGATTGTGGTGTCCTCTCAAGGCTTTTTCACCCATGGCTCTCAAAGCAATCCTTCTCTACTCCATTCACCTGATTTGGTTTTGGCCTTTCAAACCACATCCTTCTGTCTTTGCCAGGCTCAGTTCCCTGGGCATCTCCTCACCTCTCCTCATAGTCTTGTGCAGCAAATATGCATCTCACTCTCATCTAGTTCCTCAGCCTTTCTCTGACTCCATCATTTCACTCTTTGTCTCTGCAAGGAACCTTCTACAACATATCCAAGATACAGTTTGCAGTTTACTAGGTAATGTTGTGTTTGCTCTCTTTTTTCATCTTGTTCTTCATATGTTCTGGAAAACTTTGGACAGGATTTTTTTTGGGAGATTATAGTCCAACATAAGTTGCAGTTTTGGGAAACATCATAGGCAAGGACAGAAGAGGTTTTGTAATACAAAGTCCTCAGCAAACTTAGCAGATGGTGCCACCAGCCCCCTTTGTAAGTCACAGCACCCTGGACCAAAGAATGGGAATAACCTTCAATAGACAAAAATCAAATATTTTATAAGCAAGTGATCTAATATTCCTCCTTATTTTCACCATTATTAGGAGGGTTATGTTTCTTCCATCAAAGATGTTTTTAATTAGTTTTCCTCTCCTTGCCACACTGCAACTGTTCAAGTCTGTTCTCTTTGCCCCCTACTCTCCTTTTTCCCATATTTCATGCTTTCCCCCCGCTCCCTGTGTCCTCTAATCACTGTTTTTTCTCCTGTGTTTGTGCAAACCTGACTCAATGCACTGAGTTGATTCCTCATTCTGAAAGCAGTGAGATTTGGAGTTACTTTAATCTTGTTGAATAATGAGTTTCAAGCCTTGGTGCCAAGAAAGTTCCTGGTTGGAAGCTTCTTCCTTGGAGATCCCAAAAGGATGAGTTATCTTGGGTACCTGAGCTAATTCCTCTCAGGGCATTACTCAGTAAAGACAGGATGTCCTTTTTGACCCAAACAGGGCATCTGGTGGGGTTTTACCTAGTTGTGTGAATCCATTATGGAAATCAGAGAGGGGCCAGAGGGTCTTGTATGGTGGGATAATCATTCCCAGGAAAATCTGTAGTAATACAGTTTTTATGTAGTAATTCATATATGGATTTATATTTATGTACATTTTCTATTCTTTCAAGGAACTGTTTTAGTAGACTGTTATCCACTAATTACCATATTCATAACCATCTTATGATTGCCATGACATGACTTTTTTGCAGTATTTTGTAGTTGAACTGCAGCAGGATATGTTGTGTATGGTTATCAGGGGTGTCAGGGTCATTCAGATATTTTATGACCTCCCAAAAAAATAACAGGAAAACCTTTTATTATGTTACCTTTGGAACACTAAAGGAAGTTTTTTTTTTTTGTATGTTTTTTGGGTTTTTTTCTGTTTTGTTTTGTGTTTTTTTTTTGTTTTTTTTTTTTTTTTGTTTTGTTTTGTTTTGTTTTGTTTTGTTTTGTTTTGGGTTTTTTTTTGTATTTTTGTTTTTTTAATAAACTCTTTGGGGTACTCCACAGCACTTACAGGTTTTGTTGCAAATTAAAATCAAGTGTTTTTATTTTTTTTTTTATCTGAATCCTCTGCTTGGGAACAGCCAGACTGGCCAAGGTGGTGTAAAAGAAATGAAAGGCACTGGAATGAAAGTGCATTGATTTTTACACCCAAGGTAACTCAGACCAAATGGTGGTCTTTGTCTTCAGAGCTTAATCTCCCTTTAGGAAATAAGCAGGAAGCTCCATGACTGATGCTGATCCTGAGGTTTCTTTGGTTAGGGGACGTGCAATATTTTATTTTGAGTTTTTTCTTCATGAACTGTGAGGGGAGAAGAAGAATCTAAACAATAAACTCCCAAGGTTCTTTCTTGTTTCTTTTTTTATGAATCTCTTGCAGATAACAGGAGATAGGAGAAAATGCTTTTCCAGCGTAAAGCAAAATGCCACCCATTTTTCTCAGGCCAGCAATTTGAACAAATCAGAGGGTAAAATACACACTCCTCACTGTAAATACGTCATGGGCTCCAATAGAAAATAAAACACTGTATTTGCCAGTACTGTTTGGCTGCTTTTTGCCTCTCCAGTGCCATTTTTTAATTCCTTGGCTTGCAGAGGTGTTCTGAAAGCATGGGCAAGGATCAGGACCCTTTTTTGCTTGTAGGACCTACAAATTGCCAGATGAAATTTATTCTGTAGGGTCCATTTTCATACAGAAACGTTTTCTTCTACTTGACTCCATTTTCTGTGAACTGAGGGAGTATTAGATATTGTGGTAACTTTTGATGCTGATGATGCCAGACAATGTTTAGAGGCACAATTACAGCAAAGACATTTTGTAGAGCAGATCAGCTGAAAAAGAAAACTCACTGGACTTAACTACATATTTACAGTCTACCTCAACCTCATCTTGGAAATGTAAAAAGATGGAAAAATACTGTGATAAATTGAATAAATGGAAAGCAATTAACTTTTCCTTCATGTTTGCATTTTCATAGTTATTTTCTATTTCATAGTTGTTTCTTTTCTAATTGTGCTTTCCTGGCAGTAGCATTTCCTTTTCTTGCAGTTATCATGAGCATTGTTACCAGAATTTGGTATTAGAATTTTAATTTTTTTTTTGGTCCCTTTTTTTCCTCTCGTAATCTTAACATAGACAATGTATATTAAAGTCATTTGATTTAGGAAAGTCTTCTGTCCTCTGTGAAAATAATTACTGGAATGTATTACATTTCATGTATTGAATAGGCTTGTAATGTGAGTCCTCTTCTTTAAGAAGAATATTGTTCTCCTAAAGTATTTACTGACTGTGATTCTCTCCACATTTCTGTAAGTGAAAGTTCCTCTAAGACCATGTCTTGCAGATGGGGAAATCTGGGCAGAGCTGTCTTGTGGGAAATCAGTGTCAGGAAAAGACCAGAATTCTGTAATTCCCTGTTTTGAAGGCCAGGTTTATTTTTTCTGCTTTCTAACATTATTTGATTATAATGAACCTGTATTCAAATTTTTCTTAAGCTCAAGATTTAATGTGAAATATCAAAATGTAATACAGTGCATAGTATAATGGAGGGAAAAAAATCCCTGATATTGTTTTTCAGATTAGATTTTGATGAAGTGGAGCCTTGGTTTTCTGTAAGGTGTGTGTAGGTCTTCTATTTACCCTGTATTTATTCATTTCCTACCTGTGTTTGGATATGCCATACTTTTTTCATTTTCACCAGGAATATTTTTATTTTTTAATATATTTTTGTCCTCTTGTGTTTCTCTTACTCTTTGAATTGCTTTGCCCAGTACCTCTGCCTTGTTTGATACCAGACTTGCTCCTCATTACTTCACTTGGCAAAGACAAAAGAATCAATGTCATCCACATCAAGGTCTGTGTCTTGGAAACCTCATTTCCTTTATTTTTAGTTATTGATTCTGTGCTCATGGACTTGCCCAGCCCCTCCCACTTTCCCTGTGCTCTGCTCCAGCCATGCCTTTTCCTGGCTGATGTCCCCTGTCCCCTTCTTTTCTCCCAGGATGTCTCTTGGCTCACCAGTCCTGATCTCCATGATTGCTGCCCAGCTGCATCAATAATGAGTGATTCTTCAGTGGCCTATTTTAACACCTATTTTCTAACAATCATTGTAGGCAGGCAGGCTTTTAATATGTATTTTTATAGACTGCATTTATTTTCCCCCTTTGAGCAAGTCCTTCTTTTTTTCCACAACTCTTCCACTTTCTAATTGCATTGCTAGATGTGCCTTCCTCCAAATCCTAAATAACTGTGATTATCACCACGTAGGATAAGTTTACTTATACTTAAAAAAAATTAAACTAAAGTCAGATAATACCATATGGGTCTCTTATTGAATTTCACCCAAATTCAATTGATGAATATTCATTGCATAATGTAAAGGGCCAAATTCTCCTTTTTTTTTTCCCTTGTTTTTTTCTGTTTTTTTTATTTATTTTTTTTTAGTAATGTGTTTCTCATTACTCGTCAGGGATGTGGGTGAGAATAACTCCAGTTTAGGTGTCCAGGTACTCTGCTTCCAGTCCCAGCAATGGGTAAGGCTCAAGGGCTCAGGCTGAATTCCCAAAACCCCTGAACAGCAGAAGGGTGTTTTGGAGAATGTTACCATTGATTGTATAGAGGAGCATCATCATAGTGCTATGAGGTTGCTTTAAAATCACTTTAGGCTGAAAAGTGGGATGTCAAGTCATCAATTAATCCTGACAGCATCCTTCTGTGGTGAAAAAATAATATTGTCACACCCATTTTCTGAGCAGAAAATCTAAAGCAGAGATAATAATGGAGGCTCAGTAGTGGTGCTGCTGCTCTCACCACACTCCCATTCCCTGTTCAAGGACACTTCTCAAAATTTTGAATCAGATTACAAAGGGAAGTCACTAAATCAGGATGAACCCTGGGCTGCAGCTCCCTAGATCACCTCAGCCAGTTCCTAAGAGAGACTTCAGATGTCTCTCTTAAATTGTGGGTTAGAGTCAAAAATAAAAGATTCTGGATAAAAGTGAGCACTGTGTAGTATTTGAACATGGAACATGTCTCCAAGGCAGAGTTCTCAAATCTGAATATAGGCATACTGTCTGAGCCTGTTTTGTGGTATTACAGCTGTAGTTTGGTCATTCTGATGTTTTCATGTTCTTAGGATGAAATTTAGAGCATCTTCATACCATGCCTAGTTCTTATTTTTCCTTTACCAGATGCATATCAAATCAAGTGAGAATACAAAAGCATTTCAAATACCTCAACTAAACAACAAAGCCAGACCCTGGAGTCACATTAGCTTGATTTTCCCCCAAACATAATATCTTAAAAGAAAAGTTTGCATTTTAATATCAGGCTTTTATACTGTTTTGCAGATCTTCTTCAGGAAATGGAGTATATATAATTAATACTGTTTAATAAAGCTCAAAAATGCAACAGATGCAGCCAAAAGTGCACATCATTTTGAGCAGATCTTTTCAGAACAGACATTCCATATTGTGTTCATCTTTTTCCACGATCACTGCTATGGCAATCTGGTGTGTTTAGCAGTTGTTGCTGAGTAAGGCAGACTGGATTGTATATGATTTTCTCCATGTCAGCCAAGAAACAGAGCTCTCTCCTTTTTGATGCAGCAAAGAGGTGGTCTTGTACTATTTATTTTTTTTCTACCAGAGGCATCTAATACCTTCAGTATCCTGCAAGAATAATAATACACCACAGTCTGTAGGTGCATGGGCCAGGAGTTTTCTGGAGGTCTTAACTGAAAATAAAATGCTTCTGGTGTGGAGAAGTCACAGGAGCTGATAAAATCACTTAAGGTGAGCTCCCAAATAGAATAGCTACAAGATGCACAAAATTAAAATGTGGGAGTGTCACCTAAAAGGGAAACATTTTATGCGGGGGGATGTAAGGAGGTTCACCTACAGCAGAAAACCCGCAAGAGAGGCTCCAGTACAGAGGAAACGTTTCCCCTTTCAGCATTCCTTCTGGGTGCCAAATTTTCCTTCTGTTCTTCCCCACCTATTAAACAAAGCTGCAACTTCCAATTCCTATCAGTTTTCCTAAATATGTGCAGCTTATGTGGCTTCGCCGAGCTGTAAGGCTCCGTGTTCTCCTGCCAGCTCCTTGACAATGTGGCTCCAACAGCATCCTCCACTTTTGGCTGCCTCTGGGACCCCTGGTCTCTTCTGGAAAGCGAGAGGGAAAGCATATCCTTAGCTGGAAGGACTTTTTGTGACTGTGAAGCTGATAGCAGGGCTGTGAAGAGCTTGGAAGGATCCCTGTCGGCGTCGTGGCTGTCGAGTCTGCCGGCTCCGCGCGCGGGGACGCGCCGGTCCGCGGGACGACTGAGCCAGGGTGGGCTCGTGGCATCGCTCACCAAGCACCCACAGAAGCCTGTCCAGGGGAAACTGAGGCTCAGGGGAAATTCTGTCAGCAATTACACCAACCCCCAGCATTGTAGAAGTTTTTCTTGCAGGCATTCATAGTGGGGATGTTCTCTTGCAGCCAAATCCAATCCGCGCGATCCGGTGTTGGCTCTTGGAGCTGGGCATTTGGAGGGAACTCAATACTGGCAAAAGTTTCTGCACAGAAGTTACCTACCAGAAACAGGTGGCTCTTTTCAGGGTGAGGATGCAGCAAACTAATAGTCAAAGATCTGGGATCCTTGAAACTGGGAGAAATCCACCCTCCAAACCAGTGCTTGCATCCGCTTGGTTTGTGGAATTGCCAGGGAAACTCCTGGTTCACAGATGTGAAACAAATTACGAGACTTATGCAGTTGCATTCCTCCTTATTATTGGGAACAAAACAAATTGGGGGGATGGAGGACTTCTTAAAGTGATTATTGTCTGGCTTTATTTTAAGAAAATGGGACTAATTCTGAAAACTCCACAATTCCTGGAGGTTTCTCAGCCTAGGGAAGTCACATTAATTATAAGATTAATTTATTTTAATTCCCTAAACCAAAAATATTGACTGAATGAGAAATTAACACGTGTAGAGCTGCAGATGTCATTTGGCTTTAGATGTCCTGAATGATATAATTATTAATCTTTCATATAGTAGTGTGAGAGACCTACAGATTTCATTCTACAAAATTACTCTGTGAAGAAAGACACCAGGACAGCTGAGATATAGATTTTTCCCTTAATACAGGAAGGAAAACGATGGAATTTTCTAAATAATAAATAAAACCAAAATATTTTAAAGGCATATGGTGCACATCTGTTGAAATACAATAATTTAAAGCAGAGTAATTAAATGCATAATATAATATTCACCTTAGAGTGAGGAAATTATCTCATTCAATTTTTAATATAACTTATTTGGGAATTTTAAATCATTTGTGATACCTTTTGAACCTTTCATTCTGTGCTAGTAAAGAAGATAGATTGGAAAACTGGGAGGTTAATTTATTTTTAGATAACCCAACTTGCATTTCATGTCATTGAGTGTCATACCCTTACAAACCTTTAATATTATCTTCAATTGAAATTATAAATAAGTACAAGTTTCTTACATTCTGTTTTAATTTCCAGTTAAATCCTTGAAAATCTGAAGGTAGATAATGCCTTGTGGTAGTTTATTCCTATCTTTACCTAAAGCACTGAATGGATTAGAACCTTTTAATAACTATAGCATGAATTCCTAAAATTCCAGTTTGAGAAATCCTGTAGGTTTAGGAGAAGTTTTTGTTTAACCTGTTTCTCCTTAAAAAAAAAAAAAAAAATTGTAATGGAAGTAATATACGCATTTTTTTTGACAGGGAGGAAAACAAACCTGAAACCTTTTTATTTCCTATCCTTTTTTTTTAACCTGTTTTTCCTTCAGTAAGAAAGTCCTTCTCACTTTCAAAGCTGATAATTTGAAGAGTAAATGCATTATTTGAGGATAGGGAAGAGAGAAAGAAGAATCTGGTGAAACTGAGTTTTGACCCCAAGTGTTGTTTTGAGGAAAATGTTCAGCCATGCAGGAGAAGCAAAGAGGGAAATTATTTGAATAAACTTATTCCCCAATAGTGCAATTTTAGAGCAATAATGTTCTTAGAAATAAAAAACCTCCCATAATTCCAAAACTAAATGTAAACAATGCTGAGATAAATTCTGTTTGTTTTAAGGGAACACGACAAAGATCCTGAAACTTTCTTTAAAGTCCTGATGAAGCTGAAAGAGCAAGATGTGCCTTTCCAAGTGTCTGTCCTTGGAGAGACTTTCAGTGAAATTCCAGGTACCTTTCCTTTTTTCCTTTACTTTAAAGTTACCATGAAGTAGATACTTCCAGAAATAGTTTTAATTTATGCATTTTTTTATCTTAAAGAATGTGCTTAAAATTTTCCTAGTTGTGAAACTAAATAATATTGATACATTGTAAAATTAAAATTATTAAAGACAGCAAGCGTTTTTTATTTTACTTGGCAGAGCAAGGCCTTATTTATAACTTGTGGTTCAGTAACACTTCTGTATTTATTTAAATAGAGAGATAGCTGTGGGTGATTGGATGGTTCAGATAGGAAGCAAAATCTTTCGGGTCGAGGTCACTCATCTGAAATCCAGACTGAGATTTTAGCAGGTGAAAACACTTAGTTCCCTCTCAAATGTGAGGTTAAGGACTGCTGTGGAGAGCTTCTGGTTTGTATCTGGCATGAAAGTGGTCATTAATCTTTAATATTTTTATACCACTCTTTTGGACAGTCCTTCCGTTTCTTGGCTTCTGCAGAACCACAGCTCAGTGAACAGTTTCACCTGTCTGGAAAATAAATAGATTTTATTCAGGCACACAGCTTTGTGCCTGAGATGTTATGGCAGTAAAGAGAATAATCAAATCCTGTACTGAGTGCACTTGTAATAAATTAAACCTTTTAAAAATGGACATTAATGATAAGCAAGTGTCAAAATATGCAATGTTTTAGCTCGTATGTGTATTCCAAAGTGTAGACTTGTATCCCTCGGCCTCATCAATCTGTAAAAATAGACTGGGGATTAGTTTATTTGTCAGTTCTGTCCTATCCGTTACCTACTGGACTGGTGATATTTCAATTGGTTTAGTTTTGATTTTGCCATTTTTAACATACCAAGAAGTTGATCTGATCCAAATAACTTCTGGTCCCCACCTGAGACACAGCTGGGTTAGAAAAAGGGGTAATAATTCGGTGGCAGGAAATTCTTCATGTTTTCTGTCCGTTTCCTTTTTAGACAGTTTTCTGAAAGCCTGTTCTTCCAGGCAAGCCTTATTACAGATCCCAAGGCAACGTTGCTTTCCAGACTGAGCACACCAGATTTCTTAGAAGGAGAAATTTCTAAGGAATATGTGACAGATAGGAATATACGATGGTGCGCTGCGGGAACAGATTCTATTGACACTCATTTTGGATGTTGTTACATATCTCATTTGTGGCTTCAGTACTTATGAATAATGTAGATCATCCTAAATTTATGCCAGTATATCAAATCTATATGCCGCACCTCTTGTCTTGTCAATTCATTCATCCTCGTGTATAAATGGAGTCTATAGAAGGGACAACATGGTGAAATGTGTCTCATCACCATGGGTCTGATAGGGCCATACTCATACAAATGACATATGCAGGTCATTGCTAACAAGCACCAATAAAACCTGTTGCACATAGTTTATTGAAAATCTAGTTAGGAGGGGTTTTGCAGTTTCTTTTTTTTTTTTTTTTTTTTTTAATAAATTGTTGGCACTGTGTTTCCGCTCCCTCCAATTACGGGACTAAATTCCCTCATTATTATCAATGTCACATCTACAGTCGTTGGTGACAGAAAAAGTGGATAACATACTTCATAATTCAGCAACCTTTCATGTAGTGGAAACACCCATTTTTCAGTAGTTTGTTGGTTCATAGCGCACAGCAAATATCCAGTAGGAAGTTAGGAAATCTGTACTTTTCAGTGCTGCTAAAGCTTGGCTTTAAACTCTAAAGGACTGAAGAGTTACGACTTAAGGGTTTAGACAGGTGTGCTCTGAAGGGGCAGATCCTCCCCAGGGGAAGAGAGTGAAGAGCTCTGTGACAAGCTCTAGTTTGGGATTTGTCAGCAGTGAGGAGGGAAGGCTGGCAGTGTCCCAGTGATAACCAGAAGTTGCTCCTTATGAGTGGAGTTGTTGTGACTATCTCATCTTTGATTGTCACACACGTCGTACGAGCATCATTTCAGTTGGAGGTTTCCTTTCATTGGTGCTCCTCTGTCCTGGGGTATGAGCTGCACTTATGGTCCATCAAGTTTTGGCTGGATAGTGGTAGCAAGGAGTGTGTGGGAGAGGCTGTCACAGACATCTGAGCCCAGTAGCAAGGACCAGCATCTCCGTTCTTACCCTAATGCTGCCCCAAACAATCTGCTGTCCTCCAGCCATCCCAACCATCCTCATTCCCCTTCCACCTCTACCTCTGAGCTCTGGAACACTCAGACTTTCCTCAGAACCTTGACTGTACTCCCTCCAGCTTTTTCACCACCCCTCCATCCAGTCTGCTTGTTTCCACCCTGCCTGCCAGCACATCTTCGGTCTCTCCCGTACTCTCCATCTGGTTCCTTTCTGTGCTGCTTCTTCCTTTCCCAGCCCAGTGCTCTCCTCCTGTCTTGCAGACATCCTGAAAGCACCCGCCTGGAGACCGCTGGGTTTGCCCTGCAGGGCTCTGCAGCAAAAGGTGTGATTAAGGACAAGGGGCCATCTCCCATCCCAGGAGTGGAGAAGTGACACAGCTGCTCTGAGCACCACTTCATTTAAGGCTTAACAATCTAACGAGAATTAAGCGATCAGCAGGAGACCGACAG
>NC_079341.1:33433429-33480929 GCF_029582105.1 Oenanthe melanoleuca | reverse complement strand
TGTACGGCAGCAGCGGTTTTCAAAAAATACTATTTAAAACTTATCTCCCAAATGTTGCCACGAATTGTTCAGAAATTTGACAGCAAATACTATAAATTATAGATGTTAATTTTCATTCATTAAAAGTTCTTCAAAGAGCATTTGAAAGAGAGATGAAAAGCATTAACTTGTACTAGTAGTAGGCAGATTCCGATACTTAGAAGTCATGATAGCAAATGCAAATTGAGCTTTCTAAACCAAGGCTCTTAAAGCATGTTATTAAGTATTTTCCTTATCAATTTGAGCAGCAGTGTGGGGCTTTAAAAGGACCAGGTATGGGGGTCCCTACTAGTACTGGGCAGATGGACCAGTACTACTCGGTTTTATGCTGCCTCATTTACTTAGTGTTTTGCAATCCTTAATGTGCACAGCTGGCAGCTGAATGCAGGTTTGATACTAACAGTTTAGACATCTTTAGATGTAGCAGATGGAAAATTTTACACAAATAAAGTAGGAGAAAGTGTGCAATTAGGTTTTTATCTGCAGTTACATGATGCATCCTGTGCTTTCGTTTAGAACATCACCTTGGTGGGTGGTCATCATCTTCCCTTGCACCAAAGCTGTAACTTCTTGACACCACACTTGATGTTGGATTCCTGCCCAAGCACCAAACTTCTGTTATTGTTGAGTGTGAAGGAAATCAGAAATGCAGCAATCAGCAAAAGACAAAGGCAGACCAGCAGTGTGATTCCAGCAGCCCAGTACATTATGGTTGCATTCCATGCGAGTTAAGTCACAATGGTAAAAGCCTTGGCAGGATTTTTTTTTTACAATAGTTTATTCATGATGTTCATTATTATGAGCTGTAAAGACTATGAGAATTTCATTTTTTAAATGTCTTATGGAATGTATCACTTTCTTAGATCTTGTAGACATGCTGTGGAAACCATAACATAAAATATGAGTTACTTACAATAACTAATTTTAATCCCATCTGCTAAGTATGACAACATTAGCATTTCCACTTAATTAAAAACACCCTTAAAGCAGCAATGTTTTAATCACTCCATTTTATTTACTCTCCTCCGGTGTCACTTATAATTGTAACTTTTTATTTTTTAATAATGAGGGATTTTTTTTTTCTCTGTGCATCACACAAAAAAGTGCTGTCGATAATTAGCAGTCTTCTGTTATTACTAGACTCAGGTGTCACAACTGTGTCTCATCCTCATTACAGTAAAAAATTTCACCTATCAGATTCATTATTGCTAGATAATGCGACTGAGAGTCTTAGCAGGCCCTCCAGAAAAGTAATTCAGCCAAGCAAAATTATCAGCTAATTATATTTAGAATCAAAAGCCCAACAACTATTTGCAGATAAATTGTATGAATTGAAGTGAATAGACCTGAATATTAAGATTCATAGATTTAGCAGATGATTTGTTAATTGGAATAAAAAGACCATTTACTAGCCATTTTAACAATAGATCAATCAGAACTCTTATTTATTATTTAACTAGTAGTGCTTAAGGATTGAAATGAAGAGTAATTTTATTATTGTTATGATATGATACTTTTCTGGGAAAGGACAGAAATGCATGGAAATTAAAGGATTCCTTGTGCATCCTCACACCAAGGTCTGTGTCAGTGTGAGCTCTGCCCAGTTTCATTTGGTCATTAGGTCTTGACAACTGGAAGGTGTAAAGTTTGTAGTAAAAGTTACTACTCATAGTAGGGACTGGCCAGAAAAATACACCCAAACTTTGGTGCAGAAAGGTAGCAAAGGAGTATGCAAATAAGATCATTTGCAAATGAAAGAATTCCAAATTTTTAACTTTCATCCAGTAAACCACGGAGGCATTAAATTCTGATTTTACTAATTCATGATCCTTGTAGAGGTTTTTCGAAAGGGAAAATTTCATACTCAAAGGATGACTCAGATCCCATCTTGGCCTGCAGTTTTGTTTTAGGGAGCTGTTCTTTTTTTTTTTTTCTCTTTCCATGCAGACGATATGATTAAAAAGCAAATATTTTAACATAACTTAGTGATCTGAGCTATTACTGAAATGTCCACAGTTTCACTCTTTTTTTTTTTTTCTCCTAGATTAAAGAAAACTTTAAAAATCTATTTGCTTTGACATATGACACAATATTTAAGAACTGAAATCATCAATTAAATCACACATCAGAAACATTTCCCTTTGGTAAAAAATATAGTGCTAGACGATGTACACTTTGAAATTGTTGTTAATGTTTAAAATGCAATCTGAAGTGCATATGTTATTAAAAAAAAAAAAAACATAAATTACAAATTTTAAAAGTTTATGAAAAAAAAAAACAGCAGTCATTACTTAGCAAAAGCATTTGCAGAGAAATGTGTCTTTGGGGTTTGTGGATATGCATAGTTTCCTAGCATGAAAGCTGAATATGTTATTCTTTATTTTCTTTTTTTTTTCTGTTTAAAATTGAGTAGATCTAAAGGGAACAGAGTCTTTTCAGGGTACCTGTAATAAAATTCCAAACCTGACATTCTCATGGAGATAGCAAAAGGCTTTGGGTTGTCACTGAAAAAAAAAAAAAAAAGAACATTGACAAGATTTCAGATTTTTTTTTTATTCTGTGAAATGAGAGAAACTGAAGTTAAAAATAAAGTCCTCGTATGGTCAACATGTTGGAGGAAATTCAAAGCCTCTCATAAAATAAACATATTTTAAGAAGTGTTTTGAATTTCACTGTGTAATTTCTGGCCAACAGAAATTACAGTTGTATCTTTGGAGGGACGTTGTGTCAGATCAATGGTCATTATGTGAAAAAAATAAACTGAAACCTGGATGCCTTTAACCCATTCAGCTGTTAAAAATGTGAACTCCAAGGGGAACAGCTCTGCTACTGGAAAACTTTGTGCTACATTGGTGCAATTTTAAAATATTTGGGTTTGATGTTATGGGAGATATGTAAAATGTTCCTTGAGAAAAAAGAAAAACACAAGTAGAAAGCTTTCCGCGCTTCGGCGAAGGAATTTCATCGGCGATTATTAAAAATCACAATTTATGTCCCAAAAAAGAAAGGAAATTATCCAAAGCATGTGAATAAGCTGAAATATCCCAGCCTGGAACACACTGCAAGTTGTTCCTGGGTTATATTTAGCTGTAACCTTTGGAGTCTGGGAGTCTGAGGGGAATATCTGCTGTGCCAGGTGAGGGGAATATCTGTGAGCACACCCTGGTGTGGCCAACGTGCCCCTCGTTTTCCAGCAGCATTATTAAGCAAAGCCGTCCATACTTCACCATGTTGTTACATGTGTCTGTCTGCTGATTATAAAATGTGTTAAACAGTATTTAAAAAACAAAAAAATGCAGAGCTGCGCTTTGATTTATTCAGCGAACAAAACATATGCTCGCTGTTCTGTTCTATGTAATTCATATGATCAATAAAATTTTCTTTAAAAAGAGCAACTTTGGCATTTAAAAGGATTATGCTGCTGAAGAAAAAAAAAAAAATGTTTCCCTCTTGCTGCATGCAGGCAACCTCAAGGCTCTTGCACGGAAATAAGTTTTTTGGCTGACTAATGTCTATTTTTGTGTATTTGTGATTTCTAATCCTCAGGATCGAGGCTGTGCATTGTGGCTGTTACCCGCTGTGTCCCAAAGCCTTGGTGTACCCAGAGATATTCCCAGGTATCTGTTTTGTTGCCTGTTCCTTCTGCTGAAACGTAACAACGTGATTCCTGCTAAAATCCAAAGTTTGGGAATAAACTTGAGTGAAAGCAATTGTTTATTTGGCAAGCCAACATGTTAGTGTTAAGGCAAATTTTATGTGTTTTAATACATTAGACGAAGTTTATATTTGCCATCTGTTCTTTTAAGATAACACAAAAGCAAGTTTTGAAATAGCATTCTTCATTGTTAGCATACACATCCCATAATGATAGATTTTTGTTAAAAGGTCACTGATGCTGCAATGGTTTGCAGATTTTTTTTTTTTGATACACAGAAGAGGGAAAAAAAAAAGAAGCCAGGCCTGAAAATCACACCAAATTATTTAAACAATTTAATACTTAATAGTATGCAACTGCAGAACAGGATACACACTAATGTAGTAGCAGTTCTTCGAAAAATCTCATCACTAAATGTATCACATATGCATTGTGTTACATTAGAATAATGTATTTTAATCACCCAAAGGAGATGTCTAAACAGCACAACTACACAGTCTTATTTAGCATTAAACATCCTTGTGAGCTGAGGTAACCTTATAAAATCATGCTTAAATAATGTAAAACACGAGGCGGCACAGAGCAATATGCATTTTTAATTAGTAAAGTGACTAATATCGAGTGTGTGCTTTGAGGTTTTTGTTTCATTAAAAATGTATCTGTTTTTCCTGCAGCTGAATATCTGTATTCTACACCTGAACAGCTTTTTAAAAGGCTTCAGAATTTCTGCAAGAGACCAGATATTGTAAGGAGACATCTCTATAAGGTAGTTGTTTGGAATAGTTTTAGATGATATAATGCCATATTGAAGTACAAAGGGGAAAAAAAAAGCCCTTAAAAAAACAACATTTAATTAACATACTAATGTTTAAAGGAAACATGCTAGGGAGGGATATTAGTCGTTACACTAACAAGGATTAATTAAACTAGATGCCAGTTGTATTAACCTAGGTCTTATGAAATACGTGCACTTAATGCATGCTACATGTTTTTTTTAATTTACTGTTTTCTAAAATGACTGTCCTTTACATTTGGACCCAAGAGGCTTATAAAAATGAACCTGGATTAATGCAACTCATTAGTTTAAAAGGAAAATAAAAGAAAGATCCTACAATTATACTAATGAGTATAATCCTACCTTCCTATACTAATTTAATGTTTAAAAAAATGCAGGTGACAGGTATCAGGGAAGATTTCTGTGGCTTCTGGAATGATTTGAGTGATTTTCATAATTACAGTTATTTTAATTCTTTGCTTTAAAAGGTGTGTTGAGCATTAAAGATTATTGGGAGCATAATTTACTGATATTTATCATGTCCCCTTCTTTGCAGTTATTTCTGTCCAAGTTCAATGGCAAACTCTCCATTCAGGTTTTGCTCAAGTGTTCGATGCTAGGCTGACTTTCATGGTTTTAAGTGGTGTATTTACACTGATGGGAGTCACACTTTTTTTTTTAATTTGAATGTAGATGAAGCAGTAAATTTTGCATTATTCCAGTGAGGAGTCGTTACTACACGATGCTGCTTCCAGAAGAATAACTGCAGTTCTTTGCATGCTGCTTCATGCATTTACAGCGGTTTTTGACTTTTACTGCCCTGGCTCTGCCATGGGCAGGTTGCATACACATCACCCCTGCATGACAGAGGTGTTTCAGCTCCTGAAAACCCCTGAATTCAGCTGAAAGTATGAAAGGCTTGTGGGGTGCATGGAAATGCTCTTCGTGTTAACCCGTGCGACACAAATGCGGCTCTGGGAGCGTTCCCTGGCTGTCGCCATCCAGCCTCACTCTTAATGAGCAGGTCGAGTAATCTCCTCCTTAATTTGGAGTCTCATGCTGCCAACAGAGCCAACCTCATGCCTCCACCTCCCTCCCTCCCTCTGGGGACCCCAAAGTGTTGGGTCTTGCTGTGTTCTGTCTGCCTCTCTCCCCCTTCCCGCACACACCTAGCAGGAGCAGCGAGGGCTGAGCCCACGCCCTGACTTTTTTTGTGACCTAAAAATAGGCATTCACATAATGATACATCAAAGATGATGTTGTTTCTGCAGGAAACAGTTAAACCTCAAGAAAAAAAAAAAAAAAAGAGAGAGAACCAAAAATGCAATTTAACACCCAATTTCAAGCTCATTATCTTTCATTGTCTATTAACTTGGCAATGGTTCAGAAGGTAGCTCATAATAGTTTAAAATGCTGACTGAACACTTCCAGTGTTCAGCATTACTTCTTGAGTCAATAGTATCGTAGAGTTAGGCATGGGGGCTTCAAAGGGAAAGCAGTCCTTAAATGTTTACCTTGGCATTTCCCAGTGCTTCAAGCTCAGCTAATGGTTGCATTCGCATGGATCCTCTCCCACATGGATCCCCAGCTCCTGAACACAGAGCCAAGGCATGCAAAAAATACTGATTTAGAATAGTACAGGTCGAAAATGCGTACACAAGCCCTGTAGGCAAAATGCTGATTTGCTTGAAGGATTTTTTAATCTTTTTTTTTTTAAGAATTCCTTGGAATGAGTAGTAGGCAGACGCTGAAGGTATTTATCCTGCCCCTCATGCATGGGGTTTGAAGATCTTCTGAGTGTCAGAGCTGAACCTCTGCAACAGGTAGCAATGGAACTGAGTGGGGGATTGTTTTAAAATGAGGAAAGCAGAGCCTAATCCAGCACCTGTGAGCACCAGAGGAAATATCCCTGTTGTCTTTAATAGGCTTTGGATCAGCTCGGAGAATGCTGTTAGAGTTGTCTTTTTGTGCTTACACCCACGTACACCTAGTGTTCCTTCACAGTGGACCATCCACAAAATCTCCTGGAAAATGCTAGCTGAGAGCTGTGCTGTTAAGGTCATTACAGCTGGAGTGATGTTGCTTTGTAAGGAAGCTGAACAGAAAGAAATCCTGAAGCCTACACAGCACTTGCTTTGTATTTTCACTTTTTTTTCAGATTATTATTAAGCAGAGATAATATTATCTCTGCTTTAGTGGGCTAGAAAAGGGATCCCAGCACAAGAGTCAATGCTAACCAGCTCCTTGTCATTCAGAAACCATCCTGCCATACTCTCTGCATTAAGTTTATCAAGTATCTGTGAAATTTTGGAAGTAGAAATGCTTTAAAAGCAAATAGTGCTTTTCTCTGCTGATTGGGGATTCTGCTCCATAAGTTGGGAAGTAATCACCTTGGCTTATCCTTTTACATATTGTTGGGATTTTATTACTCAGGATATCTATAATAATTAGACAGTGGCTAATTAAACAGTCAGTTTATTCCTTCAGATGTCCTGTGCTTGTGCTGACAAAATTAGTGGCAGAAGGGAGATAAATGGCAGCAGGGCAGTAGGCTTAGGGGCTGGACATAGGGAACATCCCTGTGAAAATGCACACACCAAGGCATTAAACTGTAGTAGCTTAACTCCACAGAGCAGATTCATGCTGGCAGACTTCTAAAAATGTCCATAATGTAAGCACCTATGGAAACCTTTCCAGATGATGCATTCCTCACCCTGACTACTCACACAGCACTCAGGGCTGGCTCATCTGCATTTCAGCCTTGCCTTCTGCCAGTTATTAGCAGAAGATTGAGATGAGAGGGAAGCAGATCTCATTTGTTATCAATTATTTGTTCTGTTCCAGTTTCATGGAATCAAACTCCAGTTCTGGATGGTTTTGGTTGCCAAAGTAAGCACCAGAATGAAGCAAGTAACAACAGCAGGGCATTGATCAGGGCACACCACAGGACCTGTTAGTGCCCTATCTAGTAAATTTAAAGTTTAAATAAAATAAATTAAATAAAAGAGGGCAAAGCATTTGTTTCTGTGTTATTTTCTTAAAGTTTACCTTTCAGTTTCCTCACTTGAGTTTCTTAATTTAAAACAGCATGTATAAAGAGTATACAGTGGAAAGGGACAAGAAGAGTTGCCAAAAGCCAGGCATGGAAGGAGCTGACAACTTTAAATAATCTCTCCCAGCCCTCCCAGCTGAATGAGTGCTGGTTGACATGCTGTCAGCTTCAGTTCCTACAGAAAAATCCTACTCTCACTCATGCTTGTTTAATGGAGAAAAGAATTTGGCCCACTTTCTGACATTCATCTTCTCATTTCCATCACACTACAGAAGCTCACCTGCCTATGAAAAGACACATGGCGTGATTTTTTTCTTTCTGACACCACTGTAGAAGGAAGTCTGCTGAATTCAAAGGGATTAAACTGCTGTAAAATCAAATTAAGATCCCAGTTAGACCGTAGACATCTGAATTGTTTCCAGTCTCAGGATTTGGCTGTGTAGGGCAGTTCTAACAAAACTTTTTTTTTCTTTTCTTTTCTTTCTTCTCTTATTTGAGATAAAGCAGTATCTTGTGTATTTCAGGGAAACATGTAGAAGGGAAAACTGCTCCTGGTCCAGCTTTCATATTTAGGCAAAGCTAAGGAAGCAGCAGGAGGCATTTTCAGTGTAAGATACAGGGCACTGGGCACGTGAGGATGCAGGGGAGCCTGATGCCAGATGTCCCATCAGCCACTCAGCCCTGTTGTTCACAGTTCCTGTACAGTCCATGTGACAGCCAGGGATGGTGTCTCTGGCTTTATCCTTACCCAATCCCCAGCAAAACTCCATAGGAAATTCATTTTTCCCTAAGCAACCTGGTCTAGTGAAGGTGTCCCTGCCCATGACAGGAATTTAGAACAAGATGGTCTTTAAGGTCCTTTCCAACCCAAACCATTCCATGATTCTATGATGTGTTTATGATGGTGTTTAAATGATTTCCTTAATTAGCTCAGGTTTTCTCCACCTTCAGTTGTGTTGAGTGTCTTCTTGTTCTGGAGCTGGTCACCTGGAAGCAGGAGCTCCCCATCCATCTTTACTGTACCATCCATTATTTTATAAACATGTGTCAAACATTTACAGTATCCCAGTCTTTTCAGTCTCTCCTTGTGAGTGTTATTCCATGTTTATATTCTAATCTCTCATCATTCAAGCCATTCTGATGCTTGAGAGCTGTTTTTTGTGCTGGTGTGATCGTTGCTTTAGAGAATTCTGGGCCGTGCCATCAGTTTATGGGATGTGTAGTACTCTGATAATTCCCAACCTGTTCCTTATGGAGCCAATCCTACTGTTTACTTTTTAATGGTGAATGTATATTGAGCAGATGTTTGCTTACAGTGTTCTCCAGATCTTTTGTCCCGGGCTGATCAAGTTAATTCAGAGCTTTATAGGGTATGCAAATAGTGCAAGTATTTCCATCTATCCTGCTGGCTTTCTGCTCACTAGCAGAGCATGTTTGGGGAGTTAAAAAAGAAGGAATTGTATTGAATTTCTGCTTTTACCTGGCTAGCATTAGGTGCAGGTCACAAGGAGGTTAGAAACACAAATGAGAAACTTGTATTTGCCTCTTGAGCTGCTCAGTTTCCTATGAACGTGATTTAAAACGGTTTCGAGGTGGTTTAGATCTGCTTCTCAGAGTCTGTGGGGGAAGGTTACAGGAACTCTGGAGTGCAGAGCTCTGTGTCCATGCTCTGCCATCTCTGTTCCAGTGATTAGGTATGTGTTCCTAAGGAAAAGATGTAAAAAAAAAGGATTTTTTTTTTAATGTGAAAGAAAACTTCCATTACTTATTTGGAGCACAGAATCACAGACTAGTTGAGGAAGGTGCCTCTGGAGGTCACCAGCCCAGCCTCTACTCAAAACAGGGCCAGTTTCAAAGTAGGACCTGACTTCAAACTTGGATTAAGTTGCTCAGGATCAAATCCAGGTTAGATTCAAGTCTTAACACTTTCCATTCCCTGTGTATGGCTGATAGAGTGAAACCCCTCTCTAGCTTAGAGGTTTGCACAGGTGGGAATGTGGGCTGGGCTGTGGGGCACAATTTAAGCATTTTGAGTGAACCTTAGGTCTTCAAGTAATGTGGTAGAGGGAAGTCAGCCTGGCTAACATGGATCTTCACTGTGGAAGAGATGAGCTGGCAGGAAGGGAGTTGGAGTTGCCTAATTTTGGGATCCAGTCATAGATAAATGGATATATGTGCAGATAGGTGTGTAGGTGGCCTGCACCTGAACTTCTCTCTGGGCTTGTCTTGCTCTTGGCTCTCAGAGTAAATACCCAGGAGACTCCAGCTCTCTGAAAATCACAGAACCATAAAAAATATTTAGGTTGAGAAAGACCCTTAAGATCGAGTCCAAGCATTAATCCAACATTTCTATGATCACCATGTTCCCAAATGTTGGTCTGTAGCTCACAGAAGTTGGCTGCACTTGCAGAATAGGGCTAAAGCAATTATGGGGGCACCTTTCAGCATAAACACCAGGACTTGGAACTTTTTATTCTGACAGTATTAGATAGCTTCCAGGGGAGTTTTAGAAAGCAAATGAAAACTGGCAGATGAGCCACAGCCACTTCAAAACAGTAGAGGAAGAAGTGGGTCAAAGGAAATAGGAAGAAAAGTTGCAAAAAGCATGAAAACTTTTTTTCCAGTACAATTTATTCAAACTACTTTGAGAAGAAAAGGGTGTTTTTTCACTGTCATAGTCAGTCAGTGTGTTCTGAGCCATCCTATGCAAGATACTGCATAGATTTTTCATCCAAAAGTTTGGTTTATTTTTTTAAAGAATGAGGTGTAATTTAAAAGGCCATTATAAGAAACTGCAGAACAGGCCAGTTTGGTCAGGGAAATACTGTTACTCTGCTGAGGTGTATTAAATAGCTCTGCCATGGTCCTCATAGTGCACCCAATTCATGTAAAGCAACAGTCTCTCTTGATGGTGGTTTCCAAAGGTGCTTGGAGTTTGAAAACTAGAACTTCAAAAATGATTGCTACAAACTGTTTTCCACCTTGATTCTTCCTCCTTACTCATGAGCTGGATCACAGAGTAGATCAGACCCAATATAAATTGTAAATCATTCCAGTCTTGCCTGACAAATCTCAGATTTTGTGTGGAAAATTAATTTCTAAATCTTAATTTTGTTAAGGCAATTTTTTAAAAAGTGCATAAAATGTACACTAAATCAATACTGTGTGCTTCAACTCCAACTGTCCTGAAAGAGCCAGTCTGAGTGGATGAGCACTCCTTATTAAATTCTAAAGGTTAACTCTGAGTCTCATGATGCCAGAGTAGATCTTAAGTGCTTCAGTCCTGATCTTAGGACACTAGAAACAAGTTGATTATTTAATGAAAAATACTGTTCTGCTTCTGACATTATGCTGTTTGTTCTTTATGAGAAGATACTGCTTTATGCGAAAACTTTCCTTCTTTTGATCTCCACTGCTGATGGAATGATAGTGATGGAATTTTATTCCTTGAAAAAATTGAATGTCCAGTTCTTTGCAGAGTTATCACTCCTCAGAAATTAAAAAAAAAAAAAAAAATAAAACAAAAAAGGATTTTCAAGTAGAGGCCAGAGTGATGATGGTCTAGCAGAACTCCTGCTGGCTCATGGTTCTGGCATGTCTCAGGGTGAGAGGGACACACTGGTCCCTGAGGGTGTTCAGTCCACTGAGACCAGCAGTAAAGCAGAGGGAGCAAATAACCTGAGCCTGATGAACAGCTTACCTGTCTTAAAAAAAAAAAAAAAAAAAAACAAAAAAAACCACCAAAAACACTGACTTCACCCCGTTTTTAAATAAGTGTTCTTTGACCAACTTGGCTTCCACCCCTCCTGAAATGCTCTCCTCCCTTTGTGTCCCATCTCTAACAGTTCCCTGTGCTTGTCTCTTGTGCTTCCTCGCAGGGCGACACGGCCGGGTTTTCTTGGGCAGCGCTCGGCAGTAAATTCAGGTCTCTGCTCGCAGCAGAACCGAGGGAAGATTTGTGACAGATGGGGCTAAGTCACAAACTTGCAGCCTCAGGCAGAATTGTGGAAGTTTCCAGAGTGTGCCCATATTTACCTGATCAGAGAGAAAAGAAAATCTGCAGAGGAAGCCGAGCCTGGCTGCTTGTCATAGCTGACACAGAGCCATCTGCCACAAACCTGTGGCGGCTTCAGATCTCCAATCCCTGCCACCACCCCAGCTCAAATTAAATACAGATTCTTAGAGACGTTATGATGGTTACACATGTCCTCGGCATCACATGCAGGAGACTGTTCAAAAAAAATATGTGGCCTGTTGTGTAACCGCACTCATGTATCCCATATGTGGTGCCACATTGAATTTCCGGTTGAATCTGTTTTTATCCTTTGTACTGGATGACATGGTGCCTGAATTCTTTCTTTTCGCCGACACGATGGCAGCCAAGCTGCAGCTTCAAACGCTCACACTTGGCTGAGTTTCTACCTAGGTTGCCAGGTTATCATTGGAGCCTTATTGTGTCCTCAAAGGGCCACAGGGCCTGAAAGGAGGATCCGAATGCTGCAGGACTAATTGGGCAGCCATCTCCGGGTTGTTGGGAGGCAAAGGGCTGCTTGAGCACTTCTCTCTCTCTCTTTTTCCTTTTTTTTCTTTTTTTTTTTTTTTTTTTTTTTTTCTTTTCCTTTTTTTATTGCAAATTAATGACTCTCTGGCAAAGGGGTTTTTAAGTGAAGGTATTAATAAGGGGTCTGGCAGGTAATCCCATGATTCGTGGAGTTACATTTGCATTTAATTAATCTTAAAGAAAGCTGAAAGATAAACAGCTGTAATTCAAACTAGCATGGGAAATATGCTACATGGTGCCATCTATCCGATAAAATGAAAGCTGAGACACTTGTTTTATTTCTCTCAAGGATGGAGAACAAACAGATAACAATCAAAATACTTCCAATAAAAACCAGTAGTTTAAATGTAATGGCAGTTCATCAAGAATCTTTGCATCCAGTTGCAAATACAGTCTTTTAAAGATAAATCACTTATGATTCCAACAGTCAAGCCGCAATATTTGTTGATGTAAAATGTTTTGAAGATGTAGATTGTACAATAAATTTTTAATAAAGTGCCCACTGCAATTTTTAATTAGCATATCTCATTCATGTATAAGTGTGTACATCTATCTGTATGTTTATCTCCATGCATATCCTTGTGTCAGAGTCAATGAATGCAATTGTGTCTTTATCTGATGAAGTAGAATTTGGTTTGCAAGTGATAATAAAACCTTATGGCAATCCCAAGATTTTCAACTCTGCTCTGGGAAGAAGCAGGAAGAGGACTCTGGGTAAGGTGTTACGATGTGAAGTCTGGTAAGATTTGTTTTTGCAGACAGGTGTGGTCTCAGCTTCCCTTGGATCAGACAGGGCAGCTCCTTTCCCTGAAAGGAGTGAAAGGTGCAGGCTGGTCCCCCTCCCCACAAGTGTCTTTGTGACTTTTGACACCATCAAGAAGCTGAAATGTAATTTTTCAGCATGAGAGAGAGTGTGTGTTACTTCTTGTTAAAATTACCCCATGAAGAAATCAAAACCAGGCAGGGAGACCCAATGGAAAGTGTTTGCTTGTTCTCCTAGCACTGTAGAGTTGTAATTTTGCAGTGATCATCCCTCTGCATGCAGGTTCTTCCTCCTTTCTGCTCAGCCAAAGCCCAGTTTGGCTTTAGGCACTGCTGGTGGTTGGGTGGACATGGTCTTCTCAAGAACATAGGTCTGGTGGTCATCCTGCTTTGCACTCCTACCAGAGTTATCATAGATGTTCACCAATGTCATCACACCTTGCACCAGCAATCTAGAATATTTTTTGGCTTTACTGCTGGGGAAACTGAGGCACAGTGCAGTTGTAGCAAACTGCTTCAAGTATCACAGTGAGTCATCCTCCAAACCAATAAAAGGGGAAGAGGAGATGCTGTAATGCTGCACTCAGGCTTGTGGTGAGCAGACTCAAAACATCAAAGCTGTGTGGTTTGCACTCAAAGGCTCCTGCTGTCCTCAGGGCACACCCTCATCAGCCCCATGGCCAGGGGAGGTCTCACCCAGCTCCTTGGTGGGGCAGAGCTCTGCCCTGCTGAACTTACTGACAGTGGTACTTCAACCATGCCCAGCTCTGTCTGGTGAGCAAGGCTTCGTCTTGGTGGAAAATTTTTCCCTTCTTATGAACCCTTGCAAGTAACATTTTATAATAGAAACTCTGTGAGGAGTTTAATTGCAGGGTAATAAATAGCAATGCTGTGTTATCTCCTGATATTTCTTTACATTTTTAGCAAAGATGCACAGCTGCTCTGGAGCAAGGATCCCTGGAAGTGTTCAAGGATGAATTGGACAGGGCTTGGAGCAGCCTGGTTTGGTGGAAAGTGGCCGTTCCCAAGGCAGGGGATTGGAACTGAGTTTAAAGGTCCCTTCCAACCCAAAACATTCTGATTCTGTGTCCTTACCACATCACAGGTTGTGCCAGGGGCCACCCTGCCCTGGTTGAGCTCCTCAGTCATGAGAGTGATATGGGACTGCCAGGTAGCCAGAGGTGATGCTTGCAGGGCTTCCAGGTAGTCAGAGGAGATGTTTCCCCCAGACAGTGTCTCCTTCAGCACCACAGACTGAAACAATCTATGGAGTTTTGCCTCTCAGTTTGAGCAGAAGAAACGAGAGTGTCACCCTGTGCTGCTTCATTTCAGCCCCTCATTCAGAAGGTCAGAGGGGCAAATTGGGATCTCGGTCCTGTTGTTCCTACACACATGAGTAAGCAGTGAATGCAGACACCTAATCCTGTGAGTAGAGCAAGAGGTAACTGAACCTTGACTTACTTTCATATTTATTGATGTTTCTCCTGCATTGACACAGTGGCACCAAGGCTCTGGGACAAGTTTGAGTGCAGAGTCAGAGCTGGGTTTTCCCAACTCTGTGCCAGCCTCACCAGGCAGAGCAGCTCCTTCTGCATCAGTAACAGGCCAGGCACCTAATCCTACAATCCTTTTGTCTTATCATTTGAGATCACAGGAAACACAGGTTTATTCCACATGAGAATTGTCTTCTCCCATATAATAGAAAGGAAAATCCTAAAACAATTAGGGAATTCTGTAGAAAACCATTTCCAGCATTTCTAGCCCCACTCTGGTGCTGCAGGCACAGCAAGGAGCCGTGGCACCGACCAGCTTCCATCCCTGTTTGCAGCACTGAGACCTCTGCCTCAGCTCAAAGCTGTTCTGAATTAGGTGGTTAGATTTTTCTAATTGCGTTTTTAAAGACCGAGCCAGCAGTTCATTAGAAATCACGGAGCAAATTCTGCTTCTCTATTACACCAATATAAATCTTGAATGAATTTATATCAGGATAACTGGGAGGGTAGAATGTACCTCCCATCTTGTTCCTCAGATTATTAGAAGTTAAAGGGCCTTGAAAATTAAATTCACCTTTCCCTGTTCAAGCTGTTTACTCTGTTTTTTATTCCAGAAAGGACAGTTGAAAATAATTAACCAACCTCTTTTCTGCTCACAGGCACTTTTAAGTTGGGTTCTCATGTACTAGCCCAAGACTAGTTTGTGTGGAAAAGACCAGAGGGCATTTTCTTTCAAACAAATTGTTTTCATGGGAATAATTTCCCAGAGAATTATATTAAAACCTTTCCAAGAATCCTTGATTTTTGGAAAAAAAAAAAAATTGCTCTTCTATATCCTTGATTTGGGGGACTTGGCAATGTATTTGCAGATATAAATGAGCACCTTAATGAAAGTCCTTGAGGATTTTACCTTCTAACAGGCTAACCTTATTTAACTGAAATTCTTCTTAGCGAGGCTTCATCTTGCAGGAAGATTTTGCTCTGAGTTACCAACCCTTGCAAATAAGGTTTTATAATAGAAACACTGATAGAACTTTAATTACAGGGCAATAAATAGCATCGCTGCCTAATCTTCTGATATTTCTTTAGATTCTTAGTGAAGATTCGCAGCTGCTGCTGATAATCAGGGGCTGTAGGGGTTGGAATTGTTCCCCTCAGCCCGCAAAAACAGCAGCGGCAGCAGCGAGGCTGCGGGTCCGGGCAACGGGGAGGGGAATGGGGGGAACCGGGACCTTGGCACCGAATATCCCACCCGCGGGAAAGCTTTTCCTTTTTTTTTTTTTTTGTCGGCGGTGAACGGCCGGGAGGATGGAGGTGTGGGCGAAGCAGGTTAAACGAGGCCAGTGGCGGCTGTAATGGTAAAAATCATAAATAATAAAAATCATGACAGTGGTAATAATACGAGGGGTTTGAGCCGGGGGCGATCGCTGTCGGGTCAGCCCCGCGGTGCTGTCCGCGCATCCCGGCGCATCCCCGCACATCCCGGGGCATCCCCGCACATCCCGGGGCATCCCCGCACATCCCCGCACATCCCCGCACATCCCCGCACATCCCCGCGCATCCCCGCGCATCCCAGCGCATCCCGGCGCATCCCAGCGCAGCTTCCCCGGGAAGCGGGGCACGGACACGCCGCCCGCCACTTCTTATCATCGACATTCTCGATAATAAAAATATTATTTTTAAAATCGGATTCTTCTGCAGCGTTTGCTGTGACAGCAAAGAGAAATGCTCTCCTCTCTCCCCCCCGCCCCATCTCCGCCGTGGCTTTTCCGCGGGTGCGGAGCCTTGCCCGTGGTGCGCAGCCTTCCCCCAGCCCTGCGGCTCTCTCCTGCGGTTCCTCCAGTAAAAACACAACCCCAAATAAAACACCAAACGAACCAAAAATACCCCCGAGCCCCCGAAAGAAATCCCGGGCAAGGAGCGCGGCGCTGGGGAGGGATGGGAGGGATGCGTGCGAGGGGCTTAACCCTTGGAGCTTTGAAGGAAAAACAAGGAAATACGTTGGAAAGGCATGTCTGTAAACAATGATAATTAGCCTTTTCAAAAATCATAACACTGATTAAAATCTCGGATTCATTATTTATTCATCACAGAACCTCTTTGCAGACCTGGGAATAGTGATTAAAACCTAAGTGCTTCTCAATTTTGCACAGCTCGAGAGGAGCCTAAAAAGGGGTTAAAATAGAAAGGAAAGAGGAAACCAAGCAAACAGAATTCTTCTTTTAAGAACCAATACTTTCTTCTTCCCTTTCTGGCAGGAATACTCTTATTCCCCCAAATTTTGGTATTATGAAAATGTTTCTCATACTAAGTACAAGTGTTAGACTGAATCCAGTTGGTACTAAAATTGCAAACACACTTTCACTCCTAGAAAAGCCAACAGAAAGGAACTTCTTTTAACTCCATAATAGCAGGTTACAGAGTAAAAGAACAACTGATGGTCAACTGGCCAATTATGGTATAAATATCCGTTGTTTACAGCGAGGTGTTAAATGAGCCTTTGGAGCACAAAGGATCAGACTGTCTAAGCTACAATTTGTGCTTCATCCCATTATGTCTCCCCGAAAAAGGCCCGTGCCGTTGTAGGTAATGTGCGCACAGAACATATTTCTCTCTGTTGATTTTAGTTTGCTTTAATTCAATACACACTCTTGTTTACTTTTTAAAATTTAAATAAATGTCAGCATTGTATAATTTCTATGTTAACAAAGCAGTGAGCAAAATCCCTTGTATGTTTATAAAATATTATTGTTTAATTCACATAGTTTAGGAATTCCAAATGTTGAGAATAGGAAGGAGGCCAAATACCATCTGTTTATAACTATGATGCATCATCATATGTGTACTTTAAAAAAGAAGAAGAAAAAAAAAAAAAAGCTTGGTCAATCATGCCACTGTTCTATCTGTTAGGAATATGGTGAGGATTTAAAATCTCTCTGTGCCATCCGCAGGAAATTTTAGCACGGTTTAATTCTGAGCAGGGATGTTACAGGAGTTGCTCACGTCTGTGTTCCTGTCAGAAGAGCTGCAGGAAACACTCACGTGTCCCAACCTCTGCAGGCATGAATTCAATCACTTTCTCCCAGCCTCAATATTCCCCACTTCCAGAGACCAAGAAGCAAAACCTGAGAGATTTATTTAAACTCCTTTATAGGTTCTGGGGGGAGAGGGGAGGTGTGGGTGCATCTGGGGCTTCATTTCCAAGCGCTTCATACGTTCGTGTGCCCGTGATTTTAAGGACAGAAGGAAAGCATGAGGATTTTGTAGCCTGTCTTGCAAAACACAGGCTATAGACTATCATTCAGCTGATTCTGCAAATAGCTTTAAAAAAAAAACAAAAAAACAACCCTCTGTCAAATGTTAGTAGTTTTAGGTCCAAGTTAAAATAGGTCCTCGTTAAAAATAATACATTCCATACTACGGAGTGGTACGTAACGTGCATTTTAAAGAGAAGGTAGTCTGCAGGCTTAAAAACAAAGAGAGTGTCTCCAAGTTAAGTAGATAAGAAGATTTTTTTTTCCAAACCCAAGTTAATTAGCTGGTACGTCAAGCCTCATAGATGTCTTCCTACCTTTCAAGGGCTGAAGAATCCCCAGTAAATGTACTTAAACTTCCTAGCAGGGCCAGTGAGATGAATGCAGAGATTAGGGCGAGTATTACCGTGCCTTCTCAGTGCATCCCAGCTGCAGTTCATCCTACTATTGATAATGATGCTTGGAGTTACTGAGGTGGTTTCTGAAACTCACATATGGGGTCCTCTCCCCAAGGATGAGGAATAATAGCGGCACTCAGGTGGTGCAGGGAGGGTAAGCCCAGATTTGCTGTTGTCTTTGCCTGGTGCGTGGTGACTTTTCAGTCATGCTGATTTAATAAAGGGAGAGGTACATTCAGGACAAGGGCTGTAATTCTCTGGTACAGTGTTTGATTTTGTGTTAACAAACAAGAGGGAAAAAATAAAAAAAAAAGCACAGGTGAAAGGAAAAAATGTCTGGGCTTGCTGGAAGGCAGCCCTGGCAGAACGCTGGTGCAGTATGAAACGTTTTGTGGCCAAACTCTCAGCAATTTCTGTAATACCACAATTTAGCATACTGTACACTGCACTGAAATGCCTGGGACTTTGTTTTTGAACTTCTTCCTTTCTACTGTTACACTTAACTTGCAGCATCTTGAATTACTTAGCTACACCCAGATAGAAAGTTACCGTTTCTTTAGCTCTACACACTGCACTTAGGGCTCTTAGTGCTAAAACCTGTCCATCAGAGTGGAAAAGCCTGTCCAGCCCTTTCCTCTATATTTCCCAGCTTCTAATATAACCTTCTGAGACAGCACTTGAAGCACTTTAATATTTTTAATTAGGAAAAGGAAACGCCTTACACACCTCTCTTAAGTAATCTTTTTGGAGCTGGCTCCATCAACAGGGATAATTTGCTACCGTGCCATGAGCTTAATCTGCTCACACTGACATTACAGAAGTGAGAAACAGGACAAAAGGCACCTTCTGTCACTGCAGTTTGCAAAAATATTCATAAATGTAAAATGTATACAATCCCAGCTTGAAAAAAAGCCTGGTGCCAGCTCCACACAGCCAGGCATGCATTCCTGTGTATTACTTCCTATTTTCCATGGCTATGTGATCCTGGGTCTCCCAAGCTGAGGTAGCAATCAAGGGGGAAGATTGTATAATTATGATGTGCATACCTGTCCATGAGGGATTCTGGGGACCCCTCATGCTCGTTTATCACTTTGTTTTTACACCCTGGAGTAGTTCCATGAGGTGCATGGAGAGAGGCTGCTCTGAAGGTTGCTAAATACCCTGTTCACTGCATGCTTGGTTTCATGCTGCTCCTGGGCACTGAGGGTTGGTGCAGGGAGATGGGCATTTGGAATCATGCCCCATCACAGGTATAAATCCTTTATAAAGAGCTGTGTTTGAAGCTGGATATTTGGGACATCCAGGTGAGAAAGCCATCGGTCCCTGGGTCTTGCTTCTGTGCCTGAGGTGCCTGTGCTGTGCCAGGATTGCAGACAAAACATCCACCAGGCATGAAGCACATGGTAATTCACAAGGAGAATGTGTTCCCTGGTCATCACACTAACTTCTTACATCCTTCTGGGGTCTGAACACCTTGTGCTCCCCTTAGCAGAGGTAACAGAGGGCATTGATCGTCTCACAAGCTCCTGGGCTTTAACATTTAACCATCCTATAATTTGGTTTTTAAGTGAAAGCAGGGAGATTAATAAACTTAATCTAGCATTCACACAGATTTGAGGACAGCTGACCTCTGCCCTCTAGAGACCCAGACTCATTTAAGAATCTGCATCTGAGAGAGCCCCTACAGTTTTGTGTCGCAGCCAGTCCTGTCCCCCATGGGCTGCAGTGTCACCCTCGCTGTCTGCAGCAGGAGCAGTGGTGACAAGGAATTCGCTGCTTTTATTTATGTCTCCCTCCTCTAGAAGGGTCAATGTTAGCAAACACAGCTCCCTCCTGCAAAGATAGCAGCTCTCCTGGGGAGAGGCGCAGCAAAAGTAAAATCTTGGTCAAAAACGAGTCAACCTTTCAATTTGTTTGCATATAAGAGAGAAAGAAAAGAAACAGATCCAAAAAAATAGAATTGAAAAGGGAAGCAGGAACGTTGGGTCTTTGTTTTTGGGGCACAATTTTGCAACTTTTGGCATTACCTTATAAAATTCCCAAATCGGGAAATCCTTTCATGTCAGAGCACTCAGCCGACAGAAGTGCTGCCTCAAACTGTAAAGCATTATCTGTGGATTTCTGTGCACATTCCACGTCCTGCAATTCTTGGGGAAAAAAGAACTTGGATAGGAGTAGTTTGTCAATGCTATTAATAGATATGTTTAATGCAGAAGTGTGCAATGTGATGAACAGCCTTGGCAGGAACCATATCCAGCCTGATTGTATTGTAGTACTGTTTGATGCAGCAGTGTGTTTGATCAGTTACAAGTGATGAGTATCATATCACATCAAACAATTTAATACAGTCTCATTGTATGGAATTATGGCTGCTGTCAATCAGCATGTGGCCTATTCCTCACAGATCTGTCTTTGGGAGCTGGAATACAGTGGTAGCTTCATATGCATTAATAAATAAAGTGCTGCTGAAATTCCATATAGACCTGTTGAGATTTTTGTTTCTCTTTCATGACCTCTTTATTTTTTAGTTATTTTCACAATCTTTTGTCACTCTCTTCTTTTTGAATGCTGTGTGGAGGTCAATCCACTTGGTCAACAGGACCCAGGGTGGAGCTGGCATGCTTTGAAGAATGCTTGGAAAACATCTAGCAAAATATATATATGTAAGAGTTGTGAATTTTGTTTTTCTGTGAATAGCAGCCTGAGTATAAATCCACTGTACTTGTTTTCAGCTGAAGCTTCACAGAGTCTCTTTTCTTGGCTTCCTCAGGGGGAGGAGAGGCTATCTATTAAAAATGCATATGTTTTGTCTTACTGCTTGGCGCACCTCACTTGATAACCCCCTACTCTGGTTTGGGGATGGCACTCTTTGAACTTAAAGTCTCTTCCTTAGGACTGATATATTCAAGGTGCTGGAGGGGAAGCCTATGTCAGATGAAAGATATGTATGTAAATAACGGTATAGAGGTGGGGTTTAAGGCATCACCCATTTTACTATCAGTTTCAGACATATGCTGCTCTGCTGCTGGCTTGCCTTGCTCCCACTCCCTAACACAGATGATGGTTTTTAATGAAGTCATACTCTGCTGCCTACAAATATGGGGTCATGCTACACTTGTACAGGAGCAGTGATTTCAGTAATGTTGCTTATTGTGGTCAAAGAGGGCAGAAGATTGCCTTTTTGCATCATGTGGCTCTGGGGTTTTGGAGCCTGCACAGACAAATTGATTGCATTGCAGTAGGGCCACACATTCAGAGAATGGAGGTGTCACGCTGGAAAGCCAAATTTCAGCAGCTGATTAATCAATGTAATGACTGTAAGTTTTTTCCACCTTTTGCTACTGTCTCAGCCTGCAGATCTAAATAAGATTGGTGCTTGAAAGGGAACCTCGGAAGAAATGTTTGTAGATGCTAAAGGAAATGGTTCTTGACTTAATAAATGGCACATTTCCTTCTATATCAAAAAGGCCTGGTGAGAGGGACAGGAATAAGCATAGCTATATTTAAGAGATATTTCTGATCGACTTTGGGGTGGTGACTGAGTTTGAGCTCACCTCGGGTTTCGGGGGTGCAGCCTGGCTTTCCCTGGCACAGGTTTCCCAGCAAAACTGCACTGATGGATCACAACAAAGGACTGGGAGCAGTCAGGGCTGTGGAATGGTCAGGAGGAAGCTAAGCTTTGTAACTCCAACAACGTGAGCAGGGAAGCATCCATGTAAAGCAAATAAATAAAGACCTGGCTTGCTCCTGTAATACCATCCACCTGATAATTCCTGAGCACTTCTCAGCCAGGTATTTTTTCTGCCTCATAATCTAAGCAAAATAGACAAAACCCCATATGCTGTGTTTTCCATATAGGAATGGGTTGTCCTGGTGCACAAATCATTCTGGAATCTTATTATTTTTATGGATTATAAACTGGCCACAATTATACCCTGCTCTTGCAGACGAAGCTGATTAATTCAGAGCCAAAGAGCCCCACGGTGTCTGACAGCCTGGGTCTTATGGTGCAAGGCAATGCAAAGACAGCGAGGGTAAAAACAATATTTAGAGGTGTCTTTATAGCAAAGTTGTTTTGCTTCAGAGCTGGCTTGTTATGTGGCTGCTAATGACACCCCAGGGTCACGCAGCACCTGAAGCAGAGCGTGTCCTACCCTGGTTTATCTCATGCCTGGCATTAATTGGCAATGGCTCCGTCTGAGACCATGATCCAGTCAAATCCTGTAGGCCACGCAGGTCTGGGTGGTATTTAGATCAGAAAACTCATCCAAGCAAGAGGGGCATTGGTTTGCCACTAATCCACAGGAGAGCAGTACCTCCACAAGGTTATTTGTAGATTATAAGGCCAAGAAAGGACTATTTGGATCATCTGGTGTCACGTGTATAACACAAGCCATATGACTTCCCTCAATTAATTCCTGTTTGAACCAGAAAACCTCATCCTCTACTGGTCTAAAAATTGCCAGCCATGCAGAAGCCACCACAACCTTTGATATTATTAGATACGGTGTTTTCAGAGAGATTTTCTCTCCAGCAAAGGGTCAAAAGTGACATTTATCTCCTGTGATTATTAGATACTTGCTAGGGCAAGAATGTGAGTCACAGCTCTGAGCCCAAGGTTCCCAAGTACCAATATCTTTCACCTGGGTTTTTCTTGTGGTCCTATCTCCATCTGAAATCCTTCATTTTGCCATTTTTCTGTGGTTTCTGTTACAAAGGGCAATTCTTTGGCAGCCACCAGAGTGATCTGGTGCACAGAGCAATGGTCTACTGGTAAGTAGTGATCCCTGTACTCATTTAGTGGAATCCACCCAAAATCACCAGGAATGGCATTGCTAAAATGATAACCATACCTATAGTTAAGTCTTTGGTTTGATGTGTGTTTTAAGGGTTAATATAATATAATATAATATAATATAATATAATATAATATAATATAATATAATATAATATAATATAATATAATATAATTATAATTATAATAATATAAAATAACTGCCACTAGCGTAGGTTGTGAAACCATTGCTGCTCGCTGGGATGAAAGGCACCATATGTGAAACATGTTGCTGATTTCTTATCTCCAGAAAAAACAAAGTTAATAAAGTGTAGAGGGACAGAATGACTTGTCTCTGCTGTAGGGGCAGTGTTTCATGGGTTTAGAGAATGAGGGTAGGTCCCATTCCCTCATTCCCTCACTATATGCAACTTTAATGAGCAGTGCTGAACTAAAATGTCAGAATTTAGTTATAAGGAGGAAAGTTTTTTTTAAAAAGTCCCATAGAATGTGACTTTTTGCAAGCATTCACCCTCAGTTGTACCATGCACACATCTCGCTGCTCCAGTGCACAGCCTATGGAGTTGTGAGAGAAATATTATTTCTCTAACAGTGAAATGTGCTTCCCAGCTAAGGAGATGGCCACATCTCCCCCATGATAATAATAATAAAAACCTCACAGACCAGCAGAACTCAACCCCTCCTTTCCTTTTTTGGAGGGTGGAGGGAGCAAAATTCCCAATGAATGTTTTTTGTGGGGACAGCGAGCTGTGGGACAAGAGGACCCTTCCTCCCAAGCGTCCAGAGCATCCAGCACCCAAAGGACCCCACCCTGGGTGAAGTGAGGGACCCCCAGCCTGGCCCCCCAGCCTTCCCCTGCTCACAGGATGCTCAGGAGACACAGCTTGCTTGGAGCAAATGCTGCCCAATCCCCAGAGTGAGTGTCCAACATGAGCATCTCGCCCAGAGGATGATCCAACAGGATCTTCCCAACATAAATGCTTCCCTGAGATTCTCCATCTCCCCTTTCCTGCCCTCCTGCCTCCAGTGCAGGACTCCCAACGAGTTAAAAGTGTAAGAGCTGCTCAGAAAGAGGTCAGCTAATAAATGATATCGAAATCCTAGTCCCAGATTTTCTGTTTCCAACATGCTGCGCCACTAACACTGTGACACTTTGGCAAGATGATGGAGAAAAATCCCGCGCCAGCTGACTGATGAGCACCCATCTTTTTTAATTAATTGGGTTGAAAAATGTCTTGTGTCAGTTTGAATGTAGGGGCTCTTTCAGCTGCGTTTTTCTGGATACTTATATAGAAATATCTAACTGCAGATTTGAGAGCCCAGCGTGAGGCCTCATAAATGATAAAAATATGTATATATTAGAATTATACACACACACACATGCACATATTGGATAAATTGATACTTAAACATATATGTGTGTATATAATGTTCTGTTCTCTGTTCAGAGAGATATTTATAAATAGATTTTATATATATCTATCACTATTATTCACAGCTCTGAGTGCATGTGTATTGTAAAATCTGTTTGGCTTTTTTTTTTTTCCTGATATGCTTTTTAGTTTTTAGCGGAGTAATATATCTGATTTCTCTTTAAATTAAATGAATTTATTTGTCTGCCTTCCCTTAATGGAATCAGTTTTGATATACTCTTTGTTCATGCTGTTACAGGCTTCAGTCTAAGGGCTCTTTGTATTAACTTTTTAAAGTTACATTACAAAGAGGTTTTAAGATTTCCCAACAGGCTTTTATTTAACCAGGGCTTTTGATCTCAAACCTGCTGGGGCCTAGTGAAATCCTTACCAATTCTCCAGTAACTCCTCACTATTGGAATTTGAAAAGACCCACCTGAAGGATTTAACTCGCTGTATGGCTTCAGCCATCCTTTAGATGCTTCTATTCATGCAGACAGCGAGGGGGTCGGGGGCACCCTTTGTGATCCTCCAAGTAGCCTAAGGTGCCCTTTGCATAAGTTGTACTCCTGAGGAAATAAAAATCAGGAGGACACAAACCTATATACCTTATTTCCTGCTATCTTTACTTAAAGGAGGAGCACAGGGGGTCTGCTTAACATCCTTTGCTACCTAAATACCTTTTGGACATGGGAACTCAATAAAGGAACTTTCATTGCATCCATTACCCTACTGCGGTGCATAGCAAATTAGATTTAAAAGGGTACTTTTTCCCTTACAGCTATTTCTATCATTTTCTTTAAAATTTCAATTTAGTGTCTAGTGACAGAATATTCTGTAATGTACATTAGAACTATATAACACCAATTACGCTAACTGTGAACATTATTTCAAAAGAATTAGTTATATTAAGTTATAGATAAACCGTTGGGGGAAAAAAAAAGGTCAGGTTAGGGGGAAAAAAAAGGAGCTGTGTGATAATGTTTTAAAGGAGCAACATGAAGTGAATGCTCTTTTCATTTTTAAATCCTTTCATTTTGCATAACCCACACTGAAATTTTGCTACTGGCTTGGTCTTGGTTGTTTAGGCAGGGGGGTGGCATGTCACTGTTTTAGTTTACAGCTACAAATTGTGGTGTAAAACCTACAGCTGGGTCTTGTGGTTGTGGAGAAACATCATTTCCTCCATTTGGAGGGAAATGGAATTGCAGAAATCCATGAAAAGTCTTTTGGCAGACACTGATGACCAGTACACAGGGAAAAAAAAAAAAGAAAAAAGGAAAAAATGCTGGCAGACCAAGCCTGAAAGAATATAATAACTAAGCACATTCTTGTCACAGTTTTGGTTGTCTGTTTTCTTTCTCATGACTGTACCACACATGATATGTCTGTTACCTGCATTTTTTGTCAGCTTGCTCAGATTAATTCCTTTTCTATTTCAGCCCTATGCTAAAATAAAAACACTCCACAGACTGCAAGAGAATCTAAATGTACCTTCTGTTTTCATGACTCTTATTTTCATTTGTCTATTTCCTACTGGTTTGTGGGTTGGAGGAGTTTTGAGTGCTCCTTCTTTGTGTGCAGTTAATCTGGATGTGCATTGCATTGGAGACGTTTTTGTGTAGGTGAACAAAATAAAAAATTCTCCATTTTAATCCTGATTTTTCCCTGCCTTAGAACTGGTTCAAGGCTTTTGCTGGAACCACGTGTGGTTTGGTTATTTCAATTTGTAGGGATTCCTGGCAAATCATTTGTGTTTGTTTGACGTCCTGTGGGATCAAACTGCCATGAATTTTGAATGATCTAAAAACTGTGTAGTTTACTTCGGCTAAAACCTCCTTCCACTTGAAAACATAAATCAGCACAGTTGAAATCTAGTCAAGGTCTTTTTTTATTGCTGTTTCTGTTTTAACACTTGGGATTTGCCTCAGCTCCAGCTTGAGCTGAAACATCTCTGTGCTGGTCTTCCAGAAGAAGAGGATTCTTCTGTATCCAGAAGAAGAATGACATTACCACTAGTCAAGGGCCAAGTTGCTGAGCAGAGAACAGTCCTGACTGTCCATCATCAGTGATGGGTCCTTGGGCAGACCCTGAAATGTGCCCTGCCTAGGACTGCACCTTCTGCAGGCTCACTCAGGGTGGGTTTTCCTGTTTTGGGGCCTTCTCACACTGCTCGAAATTTCAATGCCTTCACAAAACCCATCGGACTCCAAGCCAGTGAGAGAATCACAGAATCATTTAGGCTGGAAAAGACCTCCAGGATCACCAAGTCCAATTTAGACTTTTGTTCAGGACTCTTTTAACTTTCAGCTGCAGCTCCAAGTGGAGTTACAGTAGGAGCTTTCACTTTTTCTCCAGCAGTGAAGTGAAATTGGAAGCAGATGTGAACACTGGCATTGTCTCTGGGGGACAGATGATGTTATTTCACCAGCTTGACATCTGTTGAGACTTGATTAAACCCAAAGCGTGCTGGGCTGGTCCTGCTCTCTAGATCCTCTGAAAAGGGATTTGTCCCACCAACTGTATTTGGGGATTCAAACCTCCCTTACAAACCTGAAGCCTCTAAGCTGGGAGTTTCAAATTGGACTTTTTTTTTTATGTTCAGAAGATGCAAACTACAATGGAAAGGTTTATATCTTTGTGGCATGGATGTGAGGCTTTAAGTCCATCTTTATAAAATAGTGGCAAAGACAAATTGAGAAGGGAAGGAAGAACTTCTGACTGGCAAGGCCTGATGATACTTTTGAATGTGTATCCATATGTGCCCACATGAAAATGCCCTAATCCAAGACCTTTATTCTTAAAAACTTCCTGACAACTTTGCTGGGCAGTCATCCTTGCCCACCCCAAAAAGGGGGAAGCTGTGTTCCTCAAGCACATCTTTTCCACCGTGCTGTACCCATCACTCTGTGTCTTGGAGGGGTATAGAAAACCCTAATTTCCATGTGGATGGCCAGGGATGCCTTTGTGGAGGGAGCAGCACCGGATGCTGCCCAGATGCCTGAATAGCCCCCAAGAAACCAAAGCATCCCAAGTTTTATTCTACCAGCTCCCCCTGTGACCTTTGGTAAGCAACTTAACCTGTTGTCCTCAGGATCCCCAGTAAAATGGGAGACCTTAATACTTATCTGGTGGGATAACAGTGCTTAATACTTACCTAATTGGATGACAATACTTACCTACATACCTCACAGGGGTGTTGTGAGGATTAATTAGCTAATGTTTGTAAAGTGCTTTGGAGATGGAAAGCGGTATATAGTGGTGCTAAGCACTGCTACTCCATGTCAGCATCCAGACCTTAAAATGGCTAAGGCTGCAATAAGGGTTTTTATACGTTTTAAAATAAGCCAGTTCTGCAAGGCATCCGGATGCTGGGATTATTTTTAGGCAGAGATTTCTAAGAAAGTTGGGAAACAGAAGGGTATAATTATATGACCTGAAACCTTTTGTTGTTCTTTTTAGTTGACCAGCTAAACTATCTTAGGTGTTGTTTGATGAATTGTAAAAACTGTATGTTGGAGTTTAAGACATATCAGTGTTTACTCATGGCTGATCAAACAATGTTCGTTGTAATAAATATCTTTGCTACAATTTGGACAAACAAATATATTAAATAAGCCAGAGGAAATATTTATTCCTGTGTTCTTTCTTTCTGTATTTCTTTCTGTAAGCAGCTTTTTTTATCACTGTAATTCTGCTCTTGTTCCCATTAGGGTAACTGAAAGGTAACACCGCTGCAGTAAATGGAATTACACCAGATACAAAGGCATTATGTGAGAACAAAATTATATTTATATGTGGTCTGAAATGCAACCTGACTCTTGGCTTTAAAGAAAAATCAAACCAACCATTCCTAGAAATATATATAAATGCAACTTTAACAGAAATTGTCAAGCTCTTTGTTGAATCCTGCTTGTTTCATGGCAACTCCTAAACAGATTTTGCAAAAGGAAGGTCTGGTATAGCATAGACCATATTTTCCCTTTCGCGGGAGGAAACTTTGCAAGATTTTTGCCTTTAAATATTTTATTTGGTTCCCAATGTGGGCTCTCGATCCAAGAAAGCAACTTTATAGTTATCAAAGCACCCATTTGTATATTTTTTTGCTAGAGCATTTCTTCAGATCTTTTCCTCCTCAGTGTTAAAGAGAATTCCCACAAATTCCTAAAATCTGTTAAAATACAGAACAGAGTGCTCCCATTGGTATGTTGTATGTTGGCTATCCCTGGTAAAGAGCCTGTGCATTTTCATCCTGGATATGCAGAAGAAATTTGATCTACTGCTGGGCTAAGCACCAGGATTTGGTTGGCTCTAGGACCAATTCTTACATTTGTGCATTGGGCAAACATAAGAATGGACAACACTTGAAATAAAACCTCCCCCAAACCCTTTTGTGCGGATATCAGGTTATTTGAAAATGTGATAGGGACCATTCACCATATCCTAGGGTGAGTGAAGGAAAATGGCACCAAGAGGAAAACCCATCCTAAACCCAAGCACGTTGTTGGTGTCCCAGCTGCCAAAACAACTGCAGAGTTTTGGGGGAAGAGGGCCAGGAACCCAGGTATGGTTGTTGGGAGGATATCTCCCAGATTAACTGGTGTTTGGCCCTTCAGCTGCCATGAGAGCCTAGTGTGAGCCCACAGGTGCTGAATCCAGCTGTGGACCACAGGAGGAGGTCAAGGATGACTGATGTGGTCACCATCGAGCTCACCAAGCTAATGCTTATATAATGTATGCATGTGAGTATAATAGCTATGGAGCACTTGGGGCTCCTGAGGAGGAGCTGAGGGGACTTTGTGTTTGGGGAGAATTATCTGTATCTAGGCAGCAGAATTTGCAGACTTGGAAGCTGGGAGATTTGGTTGAACTACAGGATTTTGCTAACCCCTCGGTGCCCGTCATTAGCATTTCCCAGAACAGGAATTCTTGCCAAAATGGAGAGGATTGCCATAGCCAGTGCCTGGAGCTAAGAAGGTGAAATGCAGACAGGGAAAAGGTGGGGAAAGACAGGGTTTCAATGGGGCATCAAACTATCTTTTCTTTTAATGACCTTTGGCAAATCAAATAAGCACAGTGTAAAATGGGATAAAAACCCATTTCTACTGCACTTTAGGGATGATTAGAGATAGTGCAGTGCCCAGGTGCCACTATGATGGAGGCAGTCACAGATAGGCAGAGCAGCTCCCAGTGGGACTATGCTCTGCATCATGTGGTGGGAGAGCACTTCTGTTATCTCTTTTTGCCTCAGGAGACCTAAAGAAGATGTAGCAGTGGATAGTTTTGTATACCTGGATTTAATCTTCTCTCTCCTGCCTTACCCAAATGAACTCCATCTGATGGTGTAGTACATATCTCCAGCATATTCACCAGTCTGGCAGCACTTCTTTGAAAAAGAAATGTTCTGAGAGGGAAGCACAGCCCAAAGTCCACCTTCCTGAGCAAACTGTGCTTGTCGTGCCAGCAATGAGTGACTTGTGAATCAACCAGCAACACCTGAAATTGCTTCAGTGAAGTCTACCAGAACTTGTATTCCAAAGGTTTCTTTCCTACTCTAATAAGTGCTTAATAAATAACAATTTCTATTAAAAAAAAAAAAAAAAAAAGAAAAAGTAGTGGTCATACAAATAAGACAGTGCTACTGAACAGGAGACCTTCAAGGAGACACACAGTATCTGGTCACTGAGGCTGCTTCTGGCAGTCAGAGAATCACAGAATCATAAAATCATAGAATGGTTTGGGTTGGAAGGGACCTTAGAGATCATCTGCTTCTAACACCCACAGCACATCTGGGCTAGGATTTATTCTATATTAAAAAATCTCAGTGGTCCCTCTCTCGCCTTTGGCCAGGTATTTACACACTTCCCTGGGAGCAGCACTGATGTTCCATGGTCCATGACCACCCTAGGGAGCCAGACTGGCCAAACGCCCAGCCAAACCTGGGAAATCAATCTCCAAATGGTTCCTGGAGGTGTTAGCCCCAGCCTAGAGAAAGGATTTAGGGTGTGGGATAAGAAATATTGGGAAAAGTAGAGGCATAGCAGCCTCAGGGGGATCTGGATAAGACACCAAAAAAACACCCGAACAAAATACCTTAGTACTGCTTTTAATCATTGCTGCTGCTGTAGGTGGTCAGATACAAAAGATTAAAAAAGAGGACAAGAAAGGGCTGTCTTAAATTAAGCATTTATTCAAAGATGGCCTAAATTAAGCAAAGGACAGGATGTGCAGGATGCTGAAGTCTGTGTCAGACCGGAACCCTCTTGTTTCTGCCTCAGCCTCATCTTCATCACTGCAATGAAAAGTATTTGTGCTCTGCTCAGCGTGTGTGGATTTCTTCAGCCCTCAATGGGATTGTAGGGAGAATCAAAGTGAAGAGTCCTCTTTAGGTCCTCAAGAAACAGAGCTTTCTGCTGGTTAACCATTACTTTGCATTTTCCCTTCCTTACAAAACGACTGAGGTTAAACATTAAGCGCCTGCAGTGAAGGACACCTGTATTTGCTGGTCCCATTATGCAGCTCTACTGAAAAGGCTTTACAGCTGTCTAAATTAGCATAATTAAATCCACATCAATTAAAAAACCTCCATCATCTCTTTCCCCTTCAGATGCAGATAGTCACATTTGTCTAAGGTGCTAAGTGACAAAGGAACTTTTTAACAGTGGAAGCCCGAGCTGAAAGGAAGAGTAATACGGGTTGTATATTGGCCCAAGGTTCACCTTAACACCAGTGGAAGTGATTAGTGGGTGCTGCTCTGCCTAAAGAGGTAGAGCTGCCTTTTGCATGACAATGATGCCAGGACCCAGAGCCAGGCATTAGAGATGTGCATTTTACAACAGGCTTTGGCTTCTATTGCTCCTTTATACCCCATTAATGGGGGGAAACAAAGCCTGGCATGATTTGGCCAATTTCTCCCCACCCTACTTTCTTCCCCTTTTTTGTTTTTTTGGGGCTTTTATTTTTCTTTTTTTTTTTTCTTTTTTTTTGGTAGTTTTGTTTTAGGGTTTTGTGTTGTTGTGTGTGGGGAAGCCCCAGTGACCCCAGGATAGCAGCAAGGCTGCGCTGTGTGATGCCAGCGAAGAGAATTCCTCCAGATGAAAACTGACATGGGGTTCAGGGGTTAATTTCTGGAACAGGCACATTTGCATACAAATGAAAAATGATGGAATTTCTGTTCTCCTAAATTTTCAATGTCATCAGCATCAAACAGCAGTCAGTGCTCCCTTGCTGTTTGAAGAATATTCATTACTTCAGAAGAAGGGGCACCTTGTTTGGTATTAATCTCCTCTTCAGGTCAATGACTTAATTTGCTAAACTCCATCTGAAGTGCCACTCACTTTTTTATTTCTCTGCTATTCTTTGTTATTTTTCATAACATGTTCTTAATACTTTTTTTAATTTGTAAGGGGATACACATCCCCAGCAAATGCAAGCAGGAGGAAGGACTGCCTTTATTTATTTATTTATTTTCACCCAGAGAACTCAGCACCCATCTGAATCATTTGTAGCACATTTTGGTGTTTGCTTGCCTTAAAATTCATGGGGTTTCAGCAGAAAGAAAATAACTTGTGGACTCAAATGGGAAAACAAACATTTTTCGTCCAAAACTGACATTTTAAGGGACATCTGGTGCCTTGTGCAGCAAGGTTATGGGGTGTCATGCCTCTAACAAAAGGTAACAAGCGGCTAAGTGATTAATCCCCCAAAGAAAATCATAATATTCTTTTAGTTCCTGTCTCTGGAAATTCTCATCTGAAACCACAAGGCTGAGGATGTACTCGAGGAAACTTTTGTGCTAGCTCTTATTTCCCCATTGTCCTCCCCATGTCTGCCAGGGGCCTGAGGAAGGATCCCATTTCCCTCCGTTTTTGCCCTTCATGGTTATAATTCTTCTCCCTGAATAGGATTATTCAGGAGATCTTTAGATCTTCAGAGCTTGGGGGTGTTCTGGGAAATTGGCCATTCCCACCCTGGGTGCTCCTGGCTGAGGGTCCCAGGGGAGGGTGGGTGTCCCTGTGGGGTGGGAGCCATCCAGCTCATGTGCAAGGGCTTAAAAAACCCTCAGAGTCAGGATTTGCCCTATAACCTTTTGTTTTTATATGCCTTTCTGAACTTCTCAGTCAGACTTTTTCTTGATTCTCAAAATAATGGGTTTTTTTGTTTGTTTGTTTTTTAATTATTAATCAGATCTGATTTTTTTGGCATGAGCACTTATGGAAATGAAGCAATTGCACTGTCTGTTCTTCTGTCTGTCGCCCCTACTAACTTTTGAACCTCTTTGCCAATATCTCTCCAGTTTGTTAACAGGCTACAGAGCTCAAAGGTGTGAAGTGCTTTCCAGTTTTATTTTTTTTCCCTTCCATATCTAACTCTGAAATGGCAAAATTTACTGTTGCAAATAGTACGGACGGCTAAGCTTTTCTCTGGTTTTGTTGGTTTTTTTGGGCTTTTTTTTGGGTGACTTGCAAAGGGGAAAAGAGGTGATCTGAGGATTAATTCCCTGTGTATCTCTATCAAGGCTGTTAGCAATTAACCAAGTCACTCCAGATGCCTCCAGGTCCAGCTGGGTGAGGTTCAAGATCCTTGGCAAAAAAAAAAAAATCAAACAGCAAACTATGTGCACATAGTATATACAAACAACTTGCATGTAATTGCCACTTCCTGCCCTTCTCTTCATGTAACCTTTCTTTAAACTGAGAATTTTTGAGGTTTTTCCATATGTGTAGAGCGTGTCACTCAACGGGGCTGTAGTCCTGACCAGGACCTCGAGCACTTGAAAAATAAAAATAAACAGGGGCTGATGGGGGGGAGCTCTATTCCTACCTGGAGCATTAAGTTAAGAGTGTCTAAGGGCCTTGATCCTCAGCCCCAGCCAAGCTGGATTTAGCATATTAAGGTGGGGCAAAGGGGGCTTTGTGTCATTTTTAGATCCCCTTATCCCAGGCTGTGCAGCCCTGGAGTGATGGATGTGCTGGGAGGTTGGGATGGCAGAAGGGCTGGTGCAGTTGGCCCAGCGCCATCCGGAGATCCTCTCCACCAAGGGCAATTCGGGGGTGGTGGGATAAGCCAGCTTTGCAAAGGCAGCTGCTCTGGGAGCCTGGATCTGCCTCACATCCACAGAGAATGCGCTCGGCACGGAGAACTTTCTCTGTGGGAAGGCTTGGGTGTGGGGATGGATCCTGCTCTGGCATGTCTGTGAGGAGCTGGAGATGCTCCCCTCCAGCAGTTTGTTGCTGTCGGAGGAACAAATCAAGGAATTGTCAGATAAAGCCGAGAGAACCAGTGAAAAATCAGCATCATCCAAAATTCAGGGCCAAAGAGTTACAACTGCCCCTGCCTTGTGCTGTGAAATCCTTCTGCCAGGGGGGCTGGATTCCTCCTGACTCACTTACTTGACAAAATACAAAAGCGACTCTCGTGAATGCTCTTTGTGGTGGAAGGCTCAGGATTCTGTACGAGGAGCTGATTCTTAGTCACATCTGTCTGTCTTGTTGTGTGAATATTGATAATGAAGTCAGAAAGAGAGACTTGTCATTGTAAGTGCCTCAGACTCTGGCACTTGCCTGCTCGGAGGGAGGCGGCTCTGCTGCCTCGCTGCTGTCGGTGATGTCGGTTTGTTGAAATAATATGTCTCTGCCAGCTGAGAATCTGGCCTTAAAATGAGAAAAGTTGAGATTCCCATTGTTGAATTAGTTTGGCCACATTAAAAATACGTTGCTCTAGAAATGTGTATATGAATATGCTAATGTTTATTTTGCTAAATGTGCTTGCCAGGATGTGCCATGTGGCTGAGTTAGTGTTACTTTAAGAATCCTAATTTTTTGCCTTTTCAGACTTTGGATCTTTTAAACTTGTAAACACAGCATTTTGTTGGCAAAAGTCTCTATGATTTTATGCATACAGCTGACTTTTATCTTCACTTTTTGCATCACCTTAATACTGAAAGAGAGAAAGCACTCATCTGTTTATGATAAGTTTATCAGAAATACTCCAAAGTTTTCCATGACTAAGATATTATATTGTTACAGTGGCTTGCTACGGGGTAATTTCTAGACAACAAACAGAATATTTCAAAGCCCAGATGTCCTGTTTAGACAAGGGGTTTTATATTGATTAGGATCTGCTTTCACCTAACATCGTGTAGTAAATATCACAAAGACATAATTAGAAAATTTGGTACAATATTTAGTCCTAGTCCCTGTGTGCCAGAATTGTTTGACTACTAAGAAACTGGAGCTTGTTTGCATCCCAGTGTGTTGTGAAATGCAAACTTCAAAGAAAATATTATATCTCCCAACTCCAGCTCGTGAGAGTCTTGGAAGTATAATACAGAAAGGCTTAACAATCCCTGCTGAGGAAAGGGCAATTTGACACTGAAACTACTGTTAAAGCACCGTTGACACACTGGTGGGCAAAAAGTGCTTATTAGAGAAGTCTAGTTACAGTCTCAGGAGCCAGGCAGAGAAAATGCACCCGAGTCATTGTGAAAATTGGCAAGTTGCACCCAATAGATGTGTTTTGTGTATATGTCTGTGCTATTTTTTTCCCCCCTCCTTAACTACACGTATCTCCATGTTTGCTTCGTAGGCTTTCCATAAGATTGGGCCCCTTGCGGTATTCAAATAAAATATTTAGATTTGCAAAACTTCTGGAAGCCAGATTTTAAGGGAAAAAAGAAGTTTTTTGTCAGATTGTCAATGTCTGAATTTCATCACAATCTGTTCAGCTGTTTGTTGCAGGCAGGCGTAAAACATAGTGGGTAAGTGTGTGTTTGTACTTCTTATACATATTGAAAGAGGGCTGCCTAATCCCCTTGATGAGGAAAGCTCTGTAAATTATATACATCTGCAGGCACTGTGCATGGGTAGTACAGAAGCAAAGAGGCAGATCAGCAGTTTGAGGGAGCAAATAAGAGTTTTCTCGCAAAGTCGGCGACTGGGAACCTTAGAGCAGCCCAGCCTCCTGGTGATGTCACTTACTTGTGGGTTTGTTTGGGGTTTTTTTAAATGACCTGAATGTTCTGCCTTAAAAACTTTGCCTAGGAGGCCCTTCTACGCACTCAGGATTCCTGGCAAGAGAAAAAAATATTTGCTGATGACAGCTCTGAATATATTCCCTTTAATTGTCACTTATGTCTCTGTCCCATCCTCTGCACTGTGCTAAAAATAGTAATTCGGGTTGATGGTTTCAACACCATCTAATGTATGTATATTATTGCATACAAAACCTACATAAAAATGTCAGGAATGAGACCTAAGCCAGGAATAAAATTGAAAATCACAAACATGAGAGAAGACCCAAATAATGAGGGTGTTGCAGGGAAATGTTATATTGATGTCTCTGTGTAAATACATGCAGAGCAGTAAAAGACCCACCACCTTCCATGCACAGAGGATTCCTAGAATATTATTTGCCTTTTTATTTTTTTTGTAAGTATGTAGCTACTTTTTATATTTATCCTCAGCTTTCCCCTGCTTCCTTTAATAGCATGATTTGCTAATCATGCTACAACACTTGTAAGGTCAGTGCAGAACATATTTTCCTGTCCATTTTGCAGAGGATAAATTTGTCCAAATTGTGCAGCAAGTGTCTTGTAGAAGTGAGACTAGGCACCAAGGATAAAATCCCTTTGATTTCACCAAGGCAAGGATTTTTTTTCCAGGAGTTTTGTCTCCACTTTTCCACTCTGTATCCTATGTTCTGTGCATTCTGGACTTTTGTTGCTACTTGAGCCAAGTCTTGGCTCATCAGGTTAAAGGAAAGTCTGACAAAGAGGCAGCAATGGTAGTGCTAATGTGACACCGTAGTTATGGTTTTGTCAGCATTTCCATTATAAACTTCTGTTTGCAGCAATTATAAATCAACCATGAAAAGAAAAAAAAAATAAAATAAAAAAAAAAAAAAGAAGAAAAGAAATCACTGTGAAGTAAAACTTGGCATACCAGAGTCCAGGAGGGAATTTTGAGCTTTTGGAAATAATGGCTTCTGATTACCATGGACAGGCATGACATGATGTGCAAATATACACTCCACATTGCACTGGAAAAAATCAGAACAAGTGTCACCACTTTGTCATGGCCAAGAGTGGGAGGAAGGAGCATCTTCCTGACTTTTGGAAATGCAAAAAATATTTTGTTATTCTCAGAAACGTCCTATTAATCCCCTTAACTACTTCTTAACTTTTCCTGTTTGCTTTGTATCATCCCACATCAGGGAAGGCCGACGGCTGGCTTTGGGGTTTGCAGTGGATCAGGCAGTCAGCTGGTGTTGATCAGCACAGCCCCACCCAAGTCCAGTGAAGAGAGGTTGGCTTTCACCAGCAGGCAGTCTGACTTTGGATTGCCTTTCCACGGGAGGCTGCAGCATTTGCTACCCATTTGGAGCACCAGCCAGAGTTTGTTTAACTTTGGAAGTCCATTCTGCCACGCTGATTGAATTCCAGTGGCAGGATAGGCAGAAGTTGACTTGAAAGATTTATTTTGCTGAGGATATTGTTGGTTACTTTTAGGTTGTATTGTGTTCATATTTATTGTATTGCATTCCAGACTTTCTTCTGCACAGCAGGGCGATGGAGCAGGTGGTGCTCAGCCAGTTTACTACTGTCAGGCTGGTCCATGAGACTGCAGCTATCACCTACCCTGCACCCAAACTGTGATTTCGCAGGATGAAGCTGAGTCACTGCCCGTTCTGGGTCAGGGCTGTCCCTGGGACGAGCTCCCTCCTGCATCATCACCCCTCATGAGTCACACGAAAGTCGAGCTGTTGGCTCGTGGGAGCAGCATTCCCCAGCAGCCAAGCTGGAACTCGAGTCCTCAGTTCTGAGTTCAGCTTGGAAATAATGACAGCGTTGTAGCAGCTCTGGCTTTCTGTGGTGCTGCTAATAATTGAGTGCTAAATGTGCAGCAGCTCTGCAGGAGTGTCCCAGGGTCAGGTTATGGGGGGCAGGCGTCAAAACAAAGGCGCGGCAAACTCGAGGTGACTCGTTGAATTGCGCGCCCGGGGTTGGGTCTAGGGAGGAGAAGCAGCAAAACTCCTTGCTGGGGTTTTTTTAGATGTGACATTTCAGTGATGTACCAACAGAGGAAATTTTGCTTGCAGAATCCTGTGAGCAAAACACTTCTGAGAATGTATGTATACAATTGTTTAAAAAAACACAGGGTTACTGACACAGATGCCAATTTGGTAGGGCATATGGAACATTTACACTTGCCTTTTTCATTCTTTCTTGCTACAGCTGGTACTGATTTAGTATGTGAAATTTTACTAGCAGGAGTGCTAATCAAGACAGAGATTTCTGTGAGGATTTAGTCATTTATGTGGAGGAAAACTATGGGTACCATTAAAAAGTACAAGATCATCTATGAGAGGAACATTATCATTAGCAACTTAATTTTTAAAGCAAACAGAGGGAAAAAAACTACTGTCTTCAACAGCAGCAGCAGCAAATGATGTTCTTGTAATATTCAGTCATGCCACCTCTCTAAGTTTGTGCTAAGAAAATTTGAAATTCACTTGGAAAAAAAGGCAGTAGATTCTCCAAGTGTTTTTTCAACCAGTGTGATAGCCTGTTCTGCTACATCAAATGAATATGGCTGGGAATGGGATTAAATCCAAAAACCACATCCAAATCCTGGATCTGTGTTTGAATCTGAGGCCTCCATTCAAACCTAACTCTGTGATGGGGCTGCCTTTCACCATCTTGGCATTTGAGAAGGGGCCAACAGTATCCCACATCTAAAATCCAGAGTTTGTAAAAATTCTCTTCCTTTTTTTTCAGGAATTGCAATCTGGGCCTGGAACTGAGACATTCAGATATTAAATACCAATTCTGGCCAGTTTCTGATGGGACAAGAAATATTATATTCCACCAAGAAGGCAATGAGGGAATGTTACTTGTCCAAAGAGGTGATTTTTGCGTTACACACGGCATAAAAAATTATGCCAGGGTTTAACTGCCGCTTCCTGCCAAGATTATTTCAGCACAAACAGCGACAGAATAGCTGCTGTATGTTGAGTGTGCTGTACAGGTGGCCCAGTGATACAGGAGAGCTGAGCAATAAAAGCCAACATCTGTGTCTGGAGGTGCCTGCGTGCGCAGAGCCGTGGGCTGGTCCCGTGGTGGGCGGCCAGCTGCCCGTGCCCACGGCTCTGCCCTCGTGGAGAGATGTCAGAGGAGCTCTCCCTGCCCTTTCCCTGCTGCTTCCCCAACGAGTTTGGGGACTCTGAGGGAAGGCAGCGTGAGGATGATGCCCCCAGGTGCTCTGAAATGTCTCGGGGTTTGCCAGTCAATATGCACAGTAAATAAATACCTGCCTGCAACTACACAGGAATTCATCTCAGCTTCTCAGAGATTGGCTTCATGTTGAGCTTTCTGAATATCTTTGCAAGCTGCTCTGCTTTGCCGTGACAGGCACTCTTTCCTGAGGCAAGATAACACTGAGCAGGGTTTGGAGAAAGAAACCAAGGCCCCTTCATTTGTTTCAGGAATGCTAGTGGCATCCCAAGTGCCTCTCTTGTTGGGGAAGGCAGAAAATTTTAGGCAGATTCCCAGATATCATTGGATTCAGCAGCTTTACTGCAGTGCAGATGGGAGAAGTCTCCTTTGACCCCTACAGGTAATGGCTCTCTTGTGGTAACTTCACAAATGCTGCAAGGTTATCTCATGTATTTTGGGATCTATAAGGGCTTAAACTTTCAAAGGAGCCATGATAAGTTGGAATTAAATTCCTTTTTTCACTTTCACAACACCAGATTTCATTTAGTTATGACTAAAAATTTCCCAACATTGCTATTTTCCAGTATCCCACCTTTTTAATCACTAGCAGAAAAGCTGAAGACTTATTGTAGAGCTAAAAAGAACTACATGACTCCTGGATACAACAATGACAATTTTCACTTAAAAGGTTTTTTTCCCAAAATACATATACCACTAAACGTGGTATCTCCAGGGGGCAGGGAAATGGCCATCAGGCTAATTAGCTGAAGGCAAGCAAAACCATGGGGAAAAGGAAAAACAGCATTTATGTTGGCTCGAGCATTGCTGCTTGCACTAAAACTGCCTGGATGTCTGTGAAAACTATGCAGAGGTGATTCTGCTTTGTGAACTGTGAGAGTGGGTCAGCTTCTTGTCTGATGGCATCAGACATCCCAGGTCTGGTGCTCCCTTCTCCAAAAACCTGAAGCACTTGACTTGTATTGTTACACCTGTCCAAACTTTTTCCTAACATAGCAAGGTGAAAGAATCTAATATTGGGTCAGAGCAGGAACATCATAGGATTTGCCTCTGCCTCCCAGAAAGAAAATGAAGTGAGTCATGATGGAGATTTCACTGTTGCCATCAATAAGAACAGTTGCATCACCAAAAATGCGCAGTACAGCGAGCTGAAGTCTTAGACAGTTTGTGATGTTTAAACATCTTAAGCACTGTTGAGCGTTTTCTCTACATTTCTTGATATGGCACTGTGGTTTTATTTAAGCAATCCCGAAAATCGTGGCCAGCTGCACCATCTGCCAGAGATGATGCAGGATGGGTGCCTCCAGCATGTCAGCGCTCAGATGTCATTTAAAAGGGAAATGCTTTCTGCACTGGGAAGAGGGCAGAGACAAAGAGCCCGGGCAGGCAGCAGGCTGTGCTAAGTGGAAACAAGAATTGATACCTTTTCTAAGGCCTGACCCGAACATCTGAGTTCCTTCCCTTGGGGTTTCTCTCCCCCAAATGTTGCTCTTTTATTTTAATGTGTGCGTGCCTGTCTTTTTTTTTTTTTTTTTTTTTTCCTTGGCACTCACAGACCCAAAAAGGTTCTGAGAGATAAAGACCCCTCTGATGTGGAACAGGTGGCTGGCGCAGGTCACTGAGCACGGGGGTGGCTGTGACAGGGAAGCGTGTGGCGGTCCCACCTCGGCGCGGGCGCGGCGGGGACGCGCTTGGCATTTAAAGGTCAGTCCCTGGCTGGTCCTCGGCACGTTCCCAGCAGCAGGTGACCTCCTGACTGCTCTCCCATCTCACACATCCACCCGTCGAGGAGCCAGGCTGCACCTTTACGAAACTGTTTGCAGAGGAACGAGGCGTGATCACAACTAAGCTGAAGGGTGTCATATTCACTTTGCCACCGACATGAGGACCAGTGGTTGAATATTCGATTACATGTCAGTCACAGCACATTAGGCAATCTTCCAGTCTGCCAGCTTTGCCCTTCCCAGATCCCAGCTAAGTGTCATCAGGAAAGAAGTAGCACTGTGAAGGCAGGATTGGCTTGCTCTGGGAGCTTCATTCCCCATGAAAAATGTCCTCTTATTGTTGCAGTGGCTCTATTGGGTCCCCCATACTCTGGAGAGAGAAGGTTGTTCATGCCTCCTGACTGTGGATTCAAACCACTCATGGTGCAATTCCTACTCAAATTCATCTCTGGATCCAAAGGTATAAATGTGTGCAAAAGCAGCAAATGTTACATTGAAAAATTAGGGACCTGTCATTCCAACTACATTACCAAAAATATTCTGCTCTTTCAAATAAAGTGGCTATAAAAACTTGTTGCTCTGACCAAGCATTTTCTGGACTGTTTTGCTTGCAAATTACTGAGTGAAGATATGCTAGGAGTGGAAGTTAAGGACTGTGGACAATTTCCCACTTTGCTTAAGCCAGAAAAATCCCATCTCAGCTCCAAAAAGGAAACTACTTTCCAAAATCTCTTGCAGAAAGTCCCAGTTCAGCTGGAACGAGCTGCTTTGTTTGTGCTCGGTGGTTTCTGGAATAATAAAAAGCCCTGTACGCCATGCCGGCAAGCACAAGCACCAAAGGATAATGTGGGAAGATAATTCCTTTTTGGAATTGGCATTAGGGGCTTATTATGGTTTTTGTGAAGTATCCTCCACCTGTTAGCAGCAGCCACGTGAGAAGTAAACGGGTGGCGTTCCCACTTTGCATCTTCTGCTTCCAAGGTTGAGCTGAGCCTCCTGTTTGGAGAGTTTCAAAGTGAATTTGAAATCAAAGGAGACAACGCTGCCGTGACTGGGCGGGACATTCATAAGCACAACTTTAGCTTTGTCTACTTTGATTTCAGATTCACTTTGATTGTTTTTCTCACAGGAAGTGCAGGCATCACAAGACTCTTGGTAGCAGCATCACCATTAACTTTCCAAGTGACCCTTACTATTTAGCTAGAGAGACAATAAGATTGTGGTGGGTGTCAATGGGAATAACCTTTATGATACTTCCAAAGCTTCAATTCTGTCCTCGGGCTCCACAACTCCAAGAAATACTTAGAGGGAGAGACTGCCTGCGGAGTGAGGAGTGCAGTGTGATGGATGAAACAATAAAAATGACACTGCTGGTGAAACTGAAAGTTTATGTGTTGTGCCTGTGATTGATGTCAGGGTGCTGGCATCTGGACCCTGTGTCATTACGGTGCAGCATGAGACCCTCTGTGTGTCAGGGTGGCTGCACCCATGGCTGGTAAGTCCAGGGAGGTGAATTTGGCCTGCCTGGTGTCTGGAGAACGACCACCTCCATGAGGAATTGTCTGCAAGGATTGAGGGCAGCTCTCAACAAAAGAGTGAGAGCTCTCCATTTTGGGTAGCTCTTGGAGAAAATGGTGTTTTCCCCCTATATCACCCAGCTCCTCCTTGCCCATGTTTGAAGAGGGCATTCTCAGTGCTGACAGCAGAGCTGTTACAGACAGAAGGACTGGGCTGAGAGCAGCCAGGGAAGTGCACCTTATTTTTAGAAAGAAAGATGTGCCTTGACAGCTTGCCAAATGCCACATCTGCCTCTCTTTGCACCTCTGGGTGAAGCTGAACAGCAAGGTGGTGAAGATGAGCGAACTTATCCATTAACTGTGTGAGATCCACTCTCTCCTTTTCTGAACAACAGCTGTAGGTGATTCCTGACTGGAAGGACCTCCTGGAAACCCCATCTGCAACACCTGGGGGGAGGCACAGCTGTGAGCTCCCTGTGGTGGGGTGAGGAGCACCACGCCACTAACACCTCAGATGGGCTGGGAGGAGGATGGGGAGCATGGGCACTGGTAAATTGTTTCATTTTCTTCCCCCTCTGTAGCCAGTTGTCTTTGCTATTGGAATTTTTTTTCATCTTTCGTGATTTCTCTCCATTGGGGAATGCTGATGAGACTGTGCAAGCCATGGTTGCCTTGGAATTGGCTGTTTCTCAAGAGTTGAATCTGTCCTTCAGCTGACCAGGCAAGTCTAACTTGGTTTATCTGATTAAGTGGAAGGATTTGGGTGTTGTATCTCCAGTGTTGCATTTTTATTTCCTGCTCACAATGATATTAAATAATAACCTGATGGTCTGCAGCTATCTTGGTGGGAGTATTTTGCCTGTGACACTGAGTCTGTATTTTGCATGCAGCACATTGGCATTGTGTAAATGTTCTGAACAAGTTCTATTATCTTTGAATCTACAGAAACAACAACAGTTATAATTATAGTCTGAAGATGCTGTAGTGTTTCAAATGGGCCTGCAGTAGTAGTGCTGTGATGAAAACACAGTGTGTCCCTGCAGATTTTGCTGTGTTCAATGACATCATAATTATGTTGCATTCAAGCTTAAACTTCTGTCCTTAAACATAAACAGCTTGTGTGAAATCTCTTAGGTTTTCCTTCTGATTCCTTGAGATAGTCCCGGACTAAAATTAGTTGAAGCAGTGAATAAGGTAGGGTGGGGATTTTACCGTCTTTGTATTGGGTTTTGCTGTGGATAAGTTGTAAATAGTTGTGTTGTATGATTTGAAAAATGAATGAATGTTATTTAAAAGCTCCAAATGGGCATCTTCTGCTTGTCAGGTTGTGATTTTCTAGTCCTGGGGTATTTGACAGTCCTGTGATTTGTGATAATGGAATTACTGAAACAAAAAAATTATCAACAAAGATGTGGCATTGTGAGTGTGCAAAACAAAGCTTTTATTTCTGGAGTGAATGCACTTTTAAGGGTGAAATACCTCAGGCATGTGTTCTCAAGTGTGGCCTTTGATGTTAATCTACCTGAGCCTTCTCCTGAGTGGAGATGTGAAACCACAGCCCAGTGGCACAAATGTGAAAATCTGAAAAGTGTCCAGGCACCCACGTGCCTCTTGTCTTCTTTAAAACTGACTTCATGCCTACTTATGCTTGTTTGTAAAGTGCCCAGAAAGATTCTATCTTGTTTCAGTTTTTCCTTTAAATTGTCCTAAAACACAAGCTCTGCTTGGATCACACTCACTAGATGCCCAGAGGTTTCAGTTTCTAGAGAAGACTTTTCCTGCCCAAGTCCTGAATTCCCTGTTGCTCCCTGGGGATGCAGCACTGTGTCCATATCCCTCTCTCCCACTGGTGAGCAGTGGCATTGCTGCTGGTTCTGTAGCACTGAGCCCACAGCCAGAGGTGTTAGGAACACTAGGAACCACAGTAACATCTAAAAATAACCACAGTGCAAAATGGGTTGAAGAATAAGGCAAGAATTTCCCAACAAATATCTAATTACTATATTAAAAATATTTCTTTCATGTAAGACTTAGCTTAACTAACTCTGTAAATTAAATGTGGCATCTTTCTAATGCTTCTCTGAGTCTCTGTGATTGTTTTCATTATTGTTACGATTGTAACTGTTACTAGAGTGAAATTATTTACACATAGAGCTAAATTATTATTTTCATTGCTATTCAGCTCCTGGCTGCATTAGACTGGTACTCTGCAGCCACAAACCACCCATCCTCTCCAAACCTGCAGGTTCCCCCATCTCTGGGAGTGGCTGTGACCTGATGTCCTCTGCCATCACAGCAGAGTGGAGCTGCTTTGGGCTTTTTTTGCTTCATGGTGGCACTGAGCCACTCTCTGCCCACTCTGGGTGCCTTCAGCATTATTGTTCTCTTTTCAGGATGCCCTTTTCCATGTGGGAACATGTGCTCATCCTAAAAAAGTATCCCTTAGTGTGTGACTCCATGCAGGTTCCATGGGGCTTTAGAGGCTTCCATCAAGTTTTAGGACCTTTCTCCTATTTTATTTGCTTTTGGTGAACCTGGATAGCATGGCAAGATCCCCAAACACCAGATCATTGGTGTAACCACTGGGTGGTGCAGCACTGACCAGTAGGGCCACAAAGGCTGATGAGGTTTGAGCAGCAGAGCTCATAATGACCATGAGTTTGTGGCACTTCACCTTTAACACATGGACAGACACAGTCCCGTGGATAAAGTGCTCGTGTGAGAGCCAGGAGAGCAAACTTTGGATTCTGGATTGGCCCCTGCCTTGCCTGTGACCCTTTATGGTTTCTTCCCTGGTTTTGGCTTTGCTGTTTTCCTGTCTGAAGGAGCAGGGATATAAGGGTCAGGTGTGGGGGTTGCCACGCCACATCCTGATTTGTGAGAGGTCACAACCATCGTGTCTGAGATCCTAATGGGAGATTCTGGAGAAGGGCAGGGAGTTGGGCAGGTGCTTGTTTGGAGCAAATCAGCATAGCTCAATTAAAATCAATAGATTTATTCCATCTGGAGTGATAAAGGCTTTCCCAACAGTTAAACCACTGGTCCTTAGGTAAGAGGACTTGGGGATGCTGATCCTTCTCTCCCAGGAAAGGCTGATTCCAAAAACATGAATTTATGAATAAAAGACTGTGGGCTGTGGGATTTGTTACAAACTAGAAGGATGTGTGGAGGTGAATCATAGAGCAATTTTATTTAGAAAATACGGAAAATGAACTAGAAACTCTCGAGTTACTTTCAACTCCTTGGCAAGGGCAAATTAAAATTGGCAACTCTCTGTCCAGCAATATAAAAGCATTAACATCTGCAGAGCTTCTGTTGGTAAATCTATGGAACAGATTGAGTAAAACTGATACAAAAATGGAGCAGGCTTTGGATATGAGCAGCTTTCAAAGCAGATACTCTTTCTAGACTTGGTCTTCTGCTTGTGCTGGTTTAGATAAACTTTCCTAGTTGGCCTACTTCAAATCTCAACCTGGATGCTCTTAAATTTTAAAAAATTACCCCCCATTTCCAGAGGTAAAACAAGCTGACATAAACCCAATTTTAAAGTATTCACAAAAAATTATTAAGTGTTTTAAAAGCATTTCAGTTACAAGAAAAATCACAGCTTAATGCAGGGAACTTTTGCTTAGACTGGGCCTTCATTTCCAAAATCTGTACAGTAATATGACACAATAGAGTGAGGTGCTGATTATGCCACAGATAATGTAGTTGTTAATGATCAAGTTAATGTTAAAAGCCATTACTGCTCATTGACATAATTCTCAGAACATTATACTGGAGAAGTGCACCTTTTGTGTAGCAACAAAATGACAAAATTGAAATGTTAAAAGTTGAGTGCCTGAATAATAGCCTGTGAAATCATTTAGACAAGATCATTGTTGTTGCTATTGTAAAAGAACCAGAGAGTGACAGAATGAGACAAAAAAAGGAGGGGGAGGAAAGGATAAAAAAAGGCAGGCACCAGAGTGTCTCTTTGCTGAAGGGAGATGTAAGGTAGAGAGGATTCCTGTTCTTCTGTCTGCCTCTGCAATTTGGAGGGTCTTCATCTAACAACAGAGCACCCTCCTCTGGCAGCTCGCCAAAAATGACCGCCGGGATGGGGATGGGGACAGGACCCTTCCTGAAGCATCATCCCAACGCTGGGCTGGGAGTCTTCAACAGGCACGGGGGAAAACCTTTTTTTTTTTTTTTTTGACTGCTTGCCAGGGAAATCTAGGACAGTGGCCCCAGCGTTATGTTAGGTGAAAAAAAAAAAATTTAAAAAAAATCAATCAATAGTGGAGTGGAAGTTATTTCTGTTTTGCCCTGAGAGGGGGTTCTGTGCAATTGAATTGGGAAGATCATGGGCTGGGACCCTTTACCTTAAACCTGGAGGATTTTGCAGGTCACTTTAGAAGAGTCTCTGAGCCCTGTGCCACCCACGGGCATCTCTGACTCTCTGGGCTTTAATAAACCAGAGAAAGAGTGCAGAGTTGTGGTAATGGGCTCCACAACAGACAGACTATTAAACGCCTGCAGTGGAGGGACACTTTACTGAGCAATATACTGTACAACAAGCCTGTGTTAAAACATTGACCCACAACATTTGGTCCATAAAAATAGTTACATTCGCAGGGACTCCTGGCAGTGATAGTTTTAATGCAGGGTCTGTGTCGTGGTATAAAATAAATGACTTCCGACATTGCAGTAAATGCTTAAAAAGCTCCACTGAAAACCTTCCCGTGCAAAGCAATGAGCACACGCTGCAAGTACCTGCAAGCAATGGCACTGTCGTTCCTGAACCACCCCAATGATCTGCTTTTGTGCAGAAACACCCTTCAGCCCAGAAGCCAGGCCCTCCTCGCTATCCCTGCAATGTCAGGCAAATCACTGTGAAAAAGTGTTGAAGGGCACTTCACTGGATTATGTTTTCATCCTGGATTTTCCACAAACACAGTTTTCTGCTCTTCCAAAGAGTCACCTGTATCAATTGGACTTGGTTTGTTTAGCATCTCCCAGCACAAAAATATCATAGAAATACCATGCAACCTTTTATGAAGTTGTTTCTTTTTATTAACTTCTAGTAAGGGCTAATAAACTTGGGGCAAGGGGTTTTGGTGTCATTTAATGCAATTTACCTCCTTTTCTCCAGCATGAGCCAATTCCAGCCATTTTCTTGTTTGTTTGTTTTCAGGTGGGGAGGTTGAAATCTCAGAACACCCATCTCAAACCATCCCTCCAGGCTGCCAGCCCTCACTGTTTTCCTCTCTAAAGCATTAACTTTCCTGGAGGGCTCTGATTATTGTCCTCCTGTGGTTCCTGTAAGCTCCCACAAAGCCATCCAGTACATTCTCTGCCTCCAGTGACTGTCTTTCTCAGGATATCTTACTACAGGGTCTGCTACTCTTGGCACCCTCTTCCTGTGACCCCAGCCACTATTGAATTAAATCTCCTCCATGGTTTGGCTATGAATTGCAGCCTAAAGTCCATAACTAAACTGTGCATGGTATTGGAATTCAGCAGGAGCTGGGGCCAGCGATTAGGGATGGTAGACCCTGCCACTTTATCTGTCATGACAGGAGGGAAATTTTAGGGAAGGAAAATTACTGGCAGGTCACAGTTTGGAAGGAAGGTAGCACTAGTACAGAGCTTCAGTTTTCTGCTGTGCTCACTGCTGTAGTGTGAAGGGTTGTGCAATTCCTTAGGAAAAGTTAGAGCTCCACAGAAGGGATTAAACCTTTGTCTACTGCCTCTTGCTGTGCAGATATGGATTTTTTTTTTTTTTTTTTTTAAGGTATGATCTTCCAGCTTGAAAAAGCAATTTTGTTTCCTTCTGTTTTTCAGGAAA
>NC_079341.1:33395929-33428429 GCF_029582105.1 Oenanthe melanoleuca | reverse complement strand
TGTACTTCCTTTGTGGAGTTTATTTCAGATGCTTTTGCTGTTCACTGTGAAGAGGTGAGGCCAAAGGATGTTGTCCATGTGATTCCTGTTGTTATGGCATCTGAGCTGGAGCATGTGGATTTGGGGCTTCAAAAACTGGCTGATAATGTCTGGTTGGTTCCCAAAACAGGAAAATTGCCTCTGGATGCTCACTGAGCATCATTTAATGTGTGCCTCAAGACATGCTGGAAAAGCTCCTGTTAATATGGTGTCAAATGGGGAGGTGGACAAAGGAAGAGACTGCATTGGAATTATGTAGGGTTGTGCACACAGAATTTCCCTCTGTGGAGGGAAACAATTTTTGCAAGGATAGGAAAGGATTTAGGTTATCTTATGTGACTTCTATCTAGCACAGCATCACTTTCATCAACCATAAAATCCAGCTTGAGGTGTCAGTGAAGCCTGAAGTGCAGCTGGGACTCAAATTTATGGTACATCTGAAGTCTTGGAGTGGGGTTTGATGAAGTATTGGCATACTGGGAATCCTGAGAGAGATCCTGCCTAGCTTGGGTGGTCTCTCCCCAGCATGGTGCCTGCTCTGCATCCCTGCAGTCTTGTGAGATGGCTGATCTGGTCTGGTGGCTCACAACTGCCAGGAAATGTTGGTCCTGCTGCCCTGCCTGCTTTGCCTGTGCATTCCCATGCTCTCTCCTGCATGAGGTCTGGTCCGTGTCCAACCCTTTGGTGGTCTGGTTCAGCATGAACAGCTCTGAGAAAAGCAACCCAGCAAGGAGGGTTGGAAGCACACAGCTGGGACTAGGAACAGAGTTAGAGCTCCAGCAGGAGCAGTCTATGAGGGCTCAGCTCTCTTGGGAAGCCTCACACTATTGATATCCCTGTGGTCTGAGCTCCCTCCTCTAGGGTACTCCATGGGAATGCTCAAGGCATCCTCCTGGAGGTATGAATTATCACAGAGCTCTGATCCTCCTCCTCTGAACACCTGGAACATCCTATTTTTCTTTTCCTTAGCAACTTTCTTTTAGCTCAGTTGGAGGGAGTGAGAATGAGTTCACCTGGCTTCAGAAGTCTACATCAGAGCTCATTTGGATAAATAGATCCTTCAAAATGCATTTCATCTGGCCTGGTTTTACATCTAGTTTAGGATGAGGTTAATCCCACATTAATGGCATCTCCTTTTCTAGCCTGAGTGTGAGAAGAGCCCAGCTCAGATGTCTGCAAGATAGACATCTGCATTTGGTCACATAAATCCCACCCGTAGAGCCGCTCCACTAACGTGATGAACCCAGATGAATGGCTTCAATTAATAACAACAATAATAATGTAGATTCCACAGTCTAAATATAGAAAATAATTTCTGTTCAGTTTTTTTTTTTTTCAGATGTAAGCCAGATCCTTCCTTGGTGTTGGGCAGATTATTTTTGACTCAAGTGAGTAGTTGGTTGCAATGGTCAGGAGCAGTGGTGGAACCTCCTTTAGGCAAACTAAACAAATATGCTCTTCCTGCTGATAGGAATAGGAAAATCTTCCAAGGTGAATGTTTGGCTTTGTTCTTTTGAGGGAGATTGGAAAGCAGTAACTCTGTTGAAGATATCCTTTGCAAAAACACAATGGTTGCAACTTTCTGTAACTGCTCGCGACCCCCAAACTTACTCTTTATTAGTGTTTCTCATTCAGCTCGAGCTGCAGCAAACAAATGAAACTAATTACTCTTGAAGTTGGGTATTGCCTTCTTGAGCTTTATGAGCCTATTTTTCTGAAATTAGAAATTGCCTAACTATGTGGAATGGTTCCAGCAAAACTGTTTCCTGCAGCCACAATTTTTGCAGTCACACAAGTGTTTTGTGGGCTACCTTTGGGTAGGCAGCAGTGACATCCAGTGGCCAGCGACCTGATCACAGGTCTTCTGCCAGAACCTGTCTCACCTGGGACATCTCTCCCTTGGATAATGTTGTGAGAGCCCATTGAGGTTTAATACATTCATTCTACTCAGTGGTTTTTGGGGGTTTTTGTTGGTTTCATTTGGCATTTTTTTTTGCCTGAGAGGTTCTAAAATCCTCAGGTAGCTCTTCTCCAAATCACCAACAAGGACTAAGGAAACCTACTGATTAACCACCACCACCAAAAAAAAAAAAAAAAAAAAGAGGTTTTAGATTGTTGGTTGCAACAACAGTAAAAGTGTTTTAATATGGTTGTCCACAGACATGGATGTCTAAATAAGTATTGAGGGACAAGCCTATGGAACTAGGAGCATAGCAAGAGAGACCCTGCATATATTGTTTTAGTATGAACTTTTTTATTTTCAAGGCAGTGAGTCTGATCCCCAGTGAGTCAGTTCATCACAGACTAAGAATGAAGACCGTGGTTTTCCTTTTCGCAGGAAAATCAGTTGAACTGCTGGTGCCTGTTCAGATGACTTGTGCCATTGCCATGGCTGTTTGGACTCTCAGCCTTTCTAAACCAGGAACCCATGGTCCACCTTAACTTTAAATAGTTACTCCTTTCAGTTATGTCAGCTACTTAAATTTATTTGCAGACAGTCAATTCATATTGATCATAACTCGACCTTACAGTGACCTTGAGCAAAGGTACTCTGTGACTGCTATAGATATTGTGATCAATACTGGAGAGCAATTGACTACACCTAGTTACTGATAAATGAAGTTTAAAAAAAATTAAAGAAAGTACACTATTTTCAGGAACAAAGATAACTGCTCATTTAGTCTGCTGTTTGTGAAGGTTTAATATTGATACATGAAGTTACAATGACATCCTTGGGCATTCTCAAATGGTGGAAAACAATAGGGTGCAGAGTCACTGTGGCACATTAAGGAGAAAGAATCATTAGTTCCCAACTTCAAATAAGAAATTTCATGATATTTATGACAACAACACTGAGAACAAACACACTTACTTAGCAGTGCTCATCGGAGAAGGCATGTATCAAACTGTGCCTCTGTTCTTTATGTGTGAGCCAGGTCTAGTGAAATAAAGCACTGCATTACCGTGCACAGAACAAAGCCTTTAGCATCACTTATTCTACTTTAGCACCACTCTCCTTTGCACATGTGTGCCTGAATTAAATTGAGCATCCCCAGGTATAACCAACTGTAATCATGAGGAAGAGATCACTGTGGTCTCAGCACATCTGCTACAGATTGATAGCCCTCCCCACACTGCCTGAAGTTGAAAGGGAAGATGCAGGGGATGTTTTCCCCTGATATTCCTCTCACTTAGCTCAGAGTCCCACTGAGAAATGGGAGCTAAGTACCAGCAGCTGAGACAGAAGCAAATGAAAGTCCATTGGCAAAATGGTAGCAGGCTGCAAGGGAGGGTGGCTTTACCCCCAAATCTCCTCATTTCTGTACAGGAGAAACCTCTCCAGTGTGTGTCTGGGTGTGAGGTGTGATGCCCACAGGATGCTCTGGGGACTTGGGAGCAGCAAAGCTCACAAAGGTACAAGCAAATTTCACCCCTACCAGTGGCCCTGAGCTCACTTTCTGTCAACACTGCTTGCAACACAACCTGGGTCTGGCATTTTACATGTTTTGGGGTTTCTAAGGAGTAGATTTCTACATGTGTGACATTCTTTACAAAAGAAATTAATTAAATGGTGGAATGGTTCTAGCTAGGCAAATCAGAAACAGGAGGGGAAACGTTTTGCAGGCACAGACCTCCCATAGATCTCCCTGTGCTCTTCCGTGTTCCCCCCAGGCACTTCAGCTTCTCTGCCCATTCCTAAAGTTAATCTCCTGATCACATTTCTTCAGACCCATACAGTAAGTGTGCTTTTTATTTTTCTTCCCCCCACACTTCCCTGTTTTTTTTTTTTTTGTACAGGCTGTGCCTTTCTGACTCTTCAGTCAAGCTATTTATTAATAAACTGGTGTTTTCAGTGAGCTGGCACATCAATACAGCACAGAGTGGTTTAGTTAGCCAGCATTCTGGGAAATCCTTTGCTCTATTGAAGAACTGTAAATCTCTATTATTGCTTTCCATAGCACAAATAAAGAATTGCCTCTTACCTTCACAACATCCTCTTTGTTAATTTTTAAGGTTGGATGCATGCACAGTCCCTGGCAAAGTAGATCTGCTTGTGCCTAGCCTGGAAACAAGGCATTTATTGGGTTTTGGGTTGGTTATTTTTTGGTACAGCTTCAGCTGCTACCTGGAAAATCAGCCACAGCAAAGGGAAGCCAGGGTGAATGCAGCAGGAAGCAATATTGAAACATTCAGATGAAAATAATCATCAAGACTTTAGGACTTTTTCCAAAACGAACCTGAACTGGAGGCTTTGCCAGTTAGTCCATGACTGATTGAAGAGGTATGTCACCTGCTACTACATGGCAGCACATCCCATCACGTTACAATTGCCTGCCTGGAGTCATTATGGTGTATTACATCCTTTTGTTATCAAACTGTGTCATGTTGCATCACAGTCAGGAGCAGCCGGATGGAGACGCGGCTGACACGTTGCCTGTAACAGATGCAATGAGACACAGCACCCAAAGCACATACCTGCTTTTAGTCAAGCCTCAATTTGCTCAGAGCGTATTTTGACATATCTAGAGAGGGTTTCAAGTTGCAGGTAATCCCCTTCTGTGTTTTCCAGCTCTCACTCAAGGCACAACCTTGGACCAGGGAGAAATGCAAGCTTTATATTTCTTGGCTTGTTGCAGCATCATCAAATAGGTGTGAAAACTTGCTTAGTCTAGTTAGTGCAATATATGTATGAGATCTGGGAACATTAGGCACTCTGGGAAGGTTCTTTTTAAAGCATAATCCCAAAAGCTTAAAGAAATAAAAACCACTTTTAATTCCTATTTTTAAAAGTGTAAAATCTCTGGTAAAAGTACTGGTAAAAGTCCCAAAACTGGGCTTCCAAACTACGAGGTGTATTAAGATAGTTAAATAACAAAAGCAAAAAAAAAAAAAAATTTTTCTTATATTAATCTTGAATTAAAACAAGTTTTTAATATGAATGGATATGTCATTCATGGTATGCCAATGAATTCTTTACGATCAGAGTCGCTGCAATCAATACTAAATGAATTCATAATAAGATACTTAAAATAAAGTGTTACCACAAAAAAACCCAATAAAAGGCCATCATCAAAACTGCAGCCTAAATAAAGCTCAGAAAAATGGTGCCAGCTAGGAGAGTCAATGGCAATTCTTTATTTATTCTTTTGTTTGACCACTTTCTCTCCCTCTTGCTGTAATATTTGTACAAATCTTCTTGAAGGGTGGGATGATGGTGTGAGAGGTGCATGGTATGGGACAATGACAGAGTAAGGGGCAGCACAAAGGAGAGGTTGATGGATGGGGATGAAGGTGATATTAACAAGGAGAATGGCAGAAAGTGGGAAGGGAAGAAGAACAAAACCATGAGAGGCAGATAGACAAGGCATAAAGGAGAAGAGGGTCTCTCTAGTAGAGGCTGGTGTGTGATGGGAAATTTAATTCTTTATAGGATATACAGGTTCCAGAACTTTTATGTTGGTGACGAGTTTTTTGGATGATTTCTTTAATTTTTTTTTTCTGTTCTTACGCATTAATAGCTTAATTATCTAGTTTCTTATATATCTTCTGGACCTCAAAAGTGCAAGTTAACCTAGTAGAGGCAGCAACCCAGGAGCACAGGTTCCTCTGTATTTGGGCAGTCTGTCAATATCTGTTTTGCTATGGGTAGATTTATCAGGTCAGGAAAAAAACACTTTTAAAAGAAGAGTGTGTGCAAGGAAATCCTCTGCAGTAGGTACATTACCTACCTGGAGCTGTCATGCAACCTCTGAAGGAAAAGGAATTACCTGTGCTGTATTGGTATAGCTGACAGCTAAATCTGCCCTAATCTGCCTTAATTATACTCTTCAGAACAGGGTCTTTCTGGTGATTTGAGGGCGGGAGGTTCAGCAGGGAATAAAAGTCAACTGCTTTCCCTTCTAGTTAGAATAGGGGGGAATTAACTGGATGACATTAGGAGAGTTTCTAAATATCTTTCCTGCCAATATTTGATTAGGGACTTTAATTTCATTAGACAAACTGATTTTTTCATTAGCCAAACTGATTTTTTTCATGCATTGCTCTCTCCTTTTAATGTGTAAATTACATGGGATTTGACTCTCATTACTCCACTGATATGGGTGATGCCTTCAAACGGACGCTGGTGCTGTGCTCATGGACGGGTCTCCTGCAAAGAGCTGCTTTGTGCTTTGCTTTGGGAAGAAATTCTGTAAATACCCAGTTCAGTATCCCCTTGCACAGTTTTTTTTGGGAGAGAGGATTCCAGCACCTGTCCTGAGTCTCCTGGTTGTGATATGAAGTAGGATTTCATCACACAAAGCAGGGTTCAGGTAAAATTGTGGGATGGAGATGATGGAGGGCACAGTTCAACACATGTGTGCCCATTTAGAACTTGAGCAGCTCAGTTGCAATGATTTCAGGGCAGTCTTTGCTTTTCCAAATCAAGATTGACATAATTTGTTATTTTTTGATTATTAATTTTGACCATTTACGTCTCACATCTTATCAGTCTTTATGACTATTGTCACCATTTTAAACTACTTTTACTGAAAAAATTAAGTTTCTAAGCAGTGACATGGAAAAATATTTAAAAATGAATTTATTTGGGGTAAAATGAAGTTGAAAAAGAGAAGCCAGATAAAGTTTCCAGGTACTTCTGTAATTATGAACGAGCAATTTCAGCTACAGCCCTAAAGTCCGGATCATAATGTGTCGTGTCCTTTGCTGCCTGGTGCTCTATATGCCCAATAAAACATTGGGGGATGTAACTGGGCTGGTACTAAGCATATGAGAAAAAATTAAAAAGAAAATGTTTTGGTTCCAAAAGCTTAAACAGTGTGGGTTGAGATTCCATTAAACCTCATACATGATGCTGAACTGATCCTTTTTTTACTGGCTCCTCAGAAAATACCGGTGCTGAAGGAAGAGAGCCCAGTTGTTATTGCTGGATAAAACTCTCTGCTTGGAGTTGAAAAAGTAGGATTTAAAGCAGTGTTTGCTGTTGTTGCATAGCTTTTTAAAAGGAAAACAAGAGCTTTTGTTATTGAGGCGGCTATGGGAACACCCATCATTTTTATAGGCTTGTGTTTTGGTAAATAAACATGTTGACAGAATTTCTATAATTGTTTTGAAAGTATTTTTAATAAAAAGAGCTTATTTTGTGTGATGTTGAGTAGATCTGTTCAGAACAGAAGTAGAAGGAACTTTGATATATATATATATATATATATATATATATATATATATATATATATAAAATTTTATATTTTTTTTTTTAATTTCAAGCCAGTTCTTTGTTGGGAAAGACTGAACCAAGCATCTCAGCAGAAGTCTGGGTGATGCTGTTCTTTGGAAAAGCCAAGGAAAGACAGGATCTTTTGCTTATTGAAGTGATTAACGATTTAACATTAATAGGATTGCAATATTGCATGGTTTAGCCACATTGTAACATTCTGTTTGTCAGAGTTGTTAAAGGTTGGATCCTTCACTCAGGTCTTTGATGCACAGGAAAAAAAAACTAATCCATGTATGGAAATAGTTCAGTTTAAAGTTTCCAAATGTTTGTGAGTTCTCAGGGAACAAAAGTCAAATTTGGATTATAAGAAATGAGCAGAATTTCTCAATCAAAAGCTGTTTTTCTTCACTGTCCTTTACGTTTTTGGAGATTCTCTACGTCAGACAAAATATTTTCCTCCATGTTATATAGTAGGTATGGGTTTATTTATACTAAATATAACATCATTATATAATAAGTTTTCTTGGAGTGCTTGGTACTTTACAAACCACAAAAATTTTTGCTCCAGTGACCTTGTAATATAAAACTGAGGGAGCAATCACATTGCATTATGTGCCAGTGTGGTGAAATTAGTTTTGCACTGCCTAGGCAAAAGGATCTCCCTTGTCATCCAAATTACAGGACTGGGGCCCATATGTATGCACTCTGCCTGTTTGTTTATGCCATATGAATGGTAATACCAGGAAATATTTTTAAGAGTTGATGTCCCTTTTCCCTCTGCATTTGTGGGTTTTGTTGGGTTTTTTTAAAATATTTCTCTCCTGAGTAAAATGTGTCCATTCAACAGAGTTGAAATGAGTTATGTTAATCTTCCAACATAAATATGAAACACTTTCAGTTGTTTTGCTGTCATTAGTTGTCCAGCTGAAATGCAGAGACCAATTTACAGGCAAGCCTCATAATACAGGAATTGTTTGTTGAGGTGAGGTACACAGGAGGAAACATGGATGTTTGGCCTAGGATTAAGAATGAGCTTTAAACTTGCAGAATTTCTTCTTCATTGACTTTTCCTTAAATGAGATTTATTTCTGTCTTATATAATTCAAAGCTCATGCAGCCAAAAGAGGGAGATTTTCTAGCAGTGGGGAGTGAGCTTTTTAAAAATCATCATGATTCTCTTCTTTGAAAGGAGTAAACAAGAATCAGTTTTCTTAACTGGAGATGTTGTCTGAGTTCATCTAAAGCAGGGTGAACTCTCAGGGAGCTAACCCAGGAAATGAGACACACACAAAAAATTATGTGGCTTCTTTCAGCTGGAGCCTGGGAGGAACATGTGGGACAATCTCAGAGGATTTCATAAGCTTTGCCTTCAAGAAATCAACAGAAGAACCTCGAAAGATGCAGGCTTAGGTATTTTCTAAGCAAAGAGTTTTCAGTAGGTCGTGGAATCATAGAATGGTTTGGATTGGAAAGGACCTTAAATGTAATTCCAACCTCATTGTCATGAGCAGGACACCTTCCACTATCCAAAGTTGCTCCAAGCCCCATGCAGCCTGGCCTTGGACACTTCCAGAGATCCAAGAGCAGCCACAGTTTCACCCTGTGCCAGGGCATTACCAACCTCCTAGAGAAAATTTAATTTGCACATCAAACCCAAACCTCCCCTCTTTCAGTCTGAACCCATTATTCCTTGTCCTTTCTCTACCTGGGTACTTATTTCCAAAATACACATCAAGTGGAGCAGGGAGCTGTTGCAAAGACCTGGTTGACCAGGAGGGCCACAGAGACACATTGAGTAGCCAATATTACCCCCTCCAAATGTCACTTCCCAGCTGGCTTGCTGGCTGAGAGATGGATTTAGTGCATGATGGAAGCACAGACAGGCCCCACCTTCTGCCCCTGGGGAAGCTGCTGGGTTTCCCTGAGCCCAGAGGATTCAGCCCTGCAGGCCTTTTCCTCCTGTTTGAGGCATCTGATGTGGATATTGATGTTTTTGGTGAGGGCTCTCTAAGGCACGTATCCCACCAGGCTCCGAGGAGTCTGCACTCCGTGGAGATGCAGAGGCAGGGATGGAGGGCAGCCAAGAAAGGCTGCTGCTCAGGAGGGCGAGTGCTGTGCTGTGGAACGGCTTAGATTGGTTTCAGGGCCTTCCTTTAGCTAATATTTGTTACTTTTCCACGGAAAATAGGAGTAGGCTTGCGTTTCAGGCTTCTTTAACCTCAGATCATCTGGGTTTCATAGGTACCGGTCATACCGTAAGCTTAAATGTTCTTTTTCTCACATGTTCCCTTTCAAGCAGAGTCAAGGCAGATTTTTATTTTTAAACATTTGGAGTTTGTTTTCATAAAGTTTCTCCAATCAAGACAGTATCCAAGCCATCTTGGTTTGTCGTCGTACATCCAGTATTACTACATTAGCTCTTAATAAAGAACTCATGCAAAAACCAGATTCCCTTCACACTAACTACAGAAACATGTTATGGGAATGTGACCATAGAGCCGTGTGGAAAATGATATTACTTGCAGAAGATTTGTTGTCACATAACAGCCTGCTCATCTGCTGATTACTATCTTACTTTTATTGTGCGTCTTCCTTTGTGCAGTGATACTTTCAAAAGTGTTTAAAATCTCTGCAGTGAAACAAAATAATAATAATTAAAAAAAAAAAAAAATCCCGACATGCCTCTGCTAGCATCAAGCTAAATCCAAACTAAAAGCAAATTTATACATATGCTGTATATTAAGCTTAACCAGGGTAACGCCCCTTTCCTTTGGTTTTTGGAAAAGAGTCCCACATTGTCACATGTAAAGGGACATTTCAGCACTGATTTTCATTTTCATGAGATTAAAAGTGAAACATGTAACCACAAAGCTGGTTTATGTCATCCCCTGTTGGAGCCAGCAGTAATGCCAAAAATTAGATATTTGATAGGTTTGTGAGAGAAACAGATGCAGAAGGGATGCCATTCCCACAATTTTAAACTCCTTCTTATCTTTAAGCTAGAAAGAACATTCCAGATGAAGAAAATCTATCTTATTGGCTTTAGAAAATAGAGGAAGAAAGTTGCCAACAAAGAAAAGAAAAAAAAAGAAAAAAAAAGAGGAATAAAATAAAAAGGAATAAGAAGTTAATTTAAAACCAATGTCAGTGTTGGGGAATTGTAAACCATAATTGAGAGAGAGAGAGAGAGAGAAAGAGAGTGTGTATTCATATATGTGTGCACATCTACAAAATAAATAGGCTGAGATGGGGCATTTCCCTTCCTTTTTGATCTGTTTAGTGCAGCCTGCAGTCTCTCTTTGGCTTTTTTTAGCACTTTTGGGTGCAGAAAGATGGGGGACGGTAAAAACCAAGGGAAGAATCTCCCCCAAACATATACCAAATAAACTCAGTGAAAGCATCCAAAAAGTATTCTTTCAGCTTTTTGTTTTGGAAGCAGTTTGTATGTCCCTGTTCTTTTAATTTCATTCTGCCAGCTGTCTGCTAAACAAATCTAGCCAGGTGGGGCTTACAACCCATGACTAAAAAACCTACTAGTGCAGCTGTCCAGCTTGCCTGGAGGAAGAATTCTAACAAATGGCAGGAATGAAAAGATTGGTTTTGTTTTCAAGAAAGTAGCTATGGTACCTTCCTTGCTTCGTTGTTGGATTGTTGTTTTTTTGTTCTGCTTGCTTCAGTTAACTCATGGCCTCCTAAGGTTTTACAGAGTAATGGAAAATCCACTTCCGTGGTTCATCATTTAATGTGGTATTGCCTGGATTTTTTTCTTTTGCTTTTTTTTTTTTTTTTTTTTTTTTTTTTTTTCCCCTGTAATGATTTGGGTTTTTTCTGTGTTAGAAACACAGGGCAGCTGCTTTGAGTGTAGCTAAATGTAAAATATTCTGACACTTTCCCTACAAAAACACTGGTAAGCCATATAGTAGCTTAGCTGGATTTTTAAATATTCAAGAGTTGAATATGTAACTAGTGAAGGGTGGTGGTTGGTATTGTTTATCCACAAGCTGGGGACAGAACAGGCTTCTTTGCACTGCTTCATCAATCGACCTCAACTGTGATTTTCTAGTCAGCAAATGAGTGCTTCATTTTCTGTGTCTGTGTTGAGCTAAACAAGAGCTATGCTAAAAATTACCAAACCGCCATCTGATCTATAGTTTCAGCAATAGAAGATTAGCATGTGAGCCACTGAGACACCTTCCCTCAATCCTGCCAGAAAAAGGAATGTGTGAAAGGTGTTTGTCACCAACTCCACTTAGGGAATTCAACTGAAAATCTCCCTCTGCTTTTTGTTGGGTAACAGCCCAAACAAAAAATAATTGGTTTTTGGCCCAATCCCGCCTCCTTTGAAGCTGGTGACATCTTGTTCTTTTGACATCCTTGGTGCAGGTCCACGTTGATTGAGAGTGATCTGGTGGAGGGATTTGCTCAGTGAGGAGTTGAGGGCTTTTGGCACTTCTCAGGTATCACTCTGGTCTCACGGGTCCCAACTTTAATGGAACACATGGCATTAACACCTCTCAGAGTCCGGGTGGTGCCTCACAGTAAAGCTGAAATACAGGCTTTGGGTTTGGTCCAGAGCTAGTAAAGTATCTGTGCTTATGTGGGTGTGTGAACAGTGCTGCTGAAGTCAGTGGAGCTGTTTTGACCAATTACTTCTTATCTGATGATAGAAAATTTCAAGTAAGGTTAGGACTTTTTGGATGGACACTCTAGTTAAGTGACTGAATGGTTTAAATGAAGCATGCCTTTAATTGCTGAACTGCAAACACATTAAATTATTGTAGGCTTGATTTCAGTGACTTATGTATTTTCTTATTAGCTTACAAACAGATCTGCTAAGCAAGATGTGGAGGTACAAACTGGGTCCTACCGATTTTCCCAAGACAGACAGGTGCCAGCTCTAATCACTGAATGATTAGACCTTCCTTTGGGGAGCAGAAAGTTGCACACAATGCATGTTCAGTGCTTGTCATTTTTCCTTTTTGCCACCTTCACAAGAAAAAGTGGGTGCAAAAGGAATGTAATGCTTGTTCCCACATCTATTTGTATTGCGCAGACTTCTCTGCACCCAACACACCAATGGGTTCGGATATCATCCTCTTTACAACCAATTTGGGAGATTGAGACCTGTCTCTGCAGAGGGGATGGGGAGCAGCACACTCTGCCTGGGCTGCTCAACTCGAAATGGCATGGAGCACGGGCAGGCACAGCCAGATTGCTGTTGCAGGCGCCGCTATTTCCCTTTGTTGTATAACAAGGCATGAGTGATATTGGTTTGGGGTGCTCACAAGCCAAGAAAAAAGAAGGCCAATTTTTCATGAGGAAATTGAAGTGCTGATGCAGAACTAACCCTCACGGTTTGTTGTTATTTAATGAAGAAACAGTGAGTGGGGGATTTTGGCAAAACTTGGTGTGCAAGCATAACAATTGCGATGACATTATTTAGCACACAATGGAGTAACAAAGGCACTTAAACACCACAATTAAGGACTGTGTTAAGATGCTCAAATAGCATCTGAAAGCAAAAAAATGTAGCTGTGTTATTCTTTAACACCAAATAGAAATATATTAACTTCATTCTTTTTTTTTTTTTTTTTTTTTTTTTTCCCTGAGCCTACAGTAGGTTCCTAGAATGGCTCCAGCAATATCACTGGAATTAGCTCCTTTCAGTGATATTCTGCATTAGAGTCTCTGGACATTGTTATCAGCCTCCGTTTTTTACCTATTTTCCTTTATTGTTAGGCAATGGCAAATGTATATATTACAGTAAAAATGCTTATGTTCATTTCCCATTTATATTTCTGAGAACAATGTCAGATTCTGAAGGCCTGCACAATGTACAGAAGATATATATGTCTATGAAATAGCAGGATAATATTGGGAAAGCTGAGCCTTGAGAGTAATTTGCCATAAATTATTTTACCTGGTGTTATAACAACTTCTTAATGTAAAGGATTTTCTGGACTTGTGGTATTTGTACAAGAAGTTCTGTTTTATTAAAGAAAAGGAGAAGGGTTGGGAGGTCAAAAATACTATATTGCAGCTTTCCTTTAATTTTCCATACATTTTCAAATATGATTCTAAATACAATGGCTATTACACTGCATGAGCCTGAGTGAGATTGGCTTTGGGAGAGGAGAGCTCCACCATGTTTTTGCTAAACCCATCACCATTTCCTGACGGCCATGAGAGCAGCACTTTGCTTCTGCAGACCATGAACAGAGGATGGGAGACCCAAGAAAGCTCCAAAATGCTGTGTGGGATTACACCAGTCTAGTCAGTAAGCCCTGGTGCCAAGGGTGTAATGTAATATTATAACCATCTGTTGTCCAAGGCCATTATCCCAGTGGCTCCTGGACACCACTCACCCTCCTCATCATGGCAGCAGCGTGTCACCATGGAATCTGGAGCACAAGGGGAGGTGGCAGAAGTGCAAGTGACACAAAAAGGCTCTTGAACTGTGGAGACCTTCTCCACTTCTGTGCTGTTTGCTGCTCGGTACAAAAATGGGTTCCATTACAGCCTCCATGTAATCCAGGCAACCATAGCTGTTCCAAGGCTGTAATCTCCCTGGAATGCCTGAGAATGGGAACAATTGGCAAACTCTCATGGTTTTAATATGCTGTTCACTTAATTTGGTGACTGAAAGTTTCCCATGATCAACACTCTTTTTTTTTTCTTTTATTTTCTTTTTTTTTTTTTCTTTTTTTTTTTTTTTTTTTTTTTTTAATTTTACTCTTATCTGCAGTGCTTATAATATTTGGGGTTTTTTTCCCAGTAGCACTGAAGTTTTTAGAGCTACAATTTTTTTCACTTCTATATGCAGAAATATGAGGCTGGTCCTCATGGAGACATCCTCCACCTGCCCCTTTTCCATTAATTGCAATATGCTGGAAGCCACAGAACTTTCAGGAAAGAAAGATGTTCTGACTGCTGAGGAACAGGTCAGAAGTCAGGAAAAGAAATATGAGATATAAAATTGAAATCAAGTTTGACAAGAAAGTCTGAAGATGAAAAAATGTGGTGGAACAGTGGACAAATAATATCCCATGGACTATGAGGAACAGGAGAGGGAAAAGCACTCCAAGATACTGAGCAAGGGTTGGAATTGAACATGAGTGATAGGAAACTTTGGTGGGTCCATGGCAATGGTATCTCACAGGATCCCATGGGCACCAGGAAGTAAATGGAGACTGGCCAATAGGGATGAATTTTAGGCTGGAAATGAAGAGGCATGGATCAGATTTAGTAAAAGCTAGTCCCTAATGATTTTTTTTTTTCAAGTTATATATGAATTCATTTTCTAGAGGAGGGGAGAGGTTTAAAGGGTAAAATAGTTTCAAACACTGAATAGATCAATAAATATGGGTACTTCAAATACTGGTAATATCTTGACATCTGAGCATTTCTCTGTCTGAAGAGCTTTGGAGTTTAAGTTGGTAAATGACATGGATTCCAGCTGCTCTGACCACTTCCTGTGGGGATAATCTGCAGGTCAATAAAGAGATAAAGTTAGTGTCTACTTGCTTCGTTATTATGCAGATTTAAAATAAAGCTTGATGCAGTATTTGGTGAGGGCAGGAGTGAGCAAGGCCATGAACAAGCAACATCACTCCTGTATTACAGGAGTACAACACCACAAGAGAGGAAATGGTGAGGGGGAAGAGGAGAGAGACCAAAGAGAGTCTCAGAAAGGGGTTAGATGTAGATTCAGGGATAAGATCTAAGACAGGAGAGTTATAGATGCTTCAGTGGATAAAATTATAGGAAAATGGCAAAATCTGTTGGAAAAAGCTCTTGGACAATAGGCTCAGATTCATTTAACCGTGTTAAACGAGTTATTTAGTGATTGTCACATACCTTAAAGTGGTTGCATTTGTCATATCTGCTCAGAAAAATCTTTCTCACCAAAACTGCTTCCAGCCTTTTTTCCTTCCTTTTTTCCTTCCTTTTTTCCTTCCTTTTTTCCTTCGAGTGTTACACATTTCTTTGGAAAAGAGGTATTGTTATTTATGATTAGAAAAGAGGCTTTCTTGTAGTCCTCAAAACACTGCCATCCCCATGATGAATAAGTTGACCCTTTAACAGTTCTTCTTATCCTCTGGGATTACTTTTGAAGGCCACTCTGAAATTCTAACTATGGAGCATCAAGGTGTTGCCAACAGCAAGGAGGTGTGAGTAGGCAAACTCTGAGAAGTTGCATTCAAGTCTTCACTTTTTTCAAGGTGTCACTTCAAGGTGGTGATTATGGTTTTTAAAAGAGGAATAGTTCTGAAAACTAGTTATTTTAGAGTTATGCTGTCATGTCAGCTAACCTTAGCTGCTGTCTCCAGGACAGCTTGAAAGGCTCTCTCAGGAGTAGTCAGAATTGTGTTCCTTGTCAAACACTAAACCTGATACCTCCAAGGCATGCAGGAAGATATGTTTAATCATCTTCCTTTTTTTCATTTGATCATTGGTTGTATTTTTTTTTCTTTGCTTTTATAGCCCTGAAACACCCACTTGAGAAACTCTGACAGGTCTGGAACAAAATTAAGAAATTCTGCCTCTCCAATTCTCTTCCCAAAAAACACCTGTTAAAGGAAAATAAATCGAGTTATATGCCAGCATTCTCCATTTGTTTCTCATGTTCTGTGTCAGGTAATCCATGTAGATATTTCCTTCCACCTGCTTCAAGACCTCATCTTTCTGCATTTTAGCATTTCCCACATTTCCCATTCTTGAATAGATCTCCTTCGCCACAGAAAATAAAAACAAGAAGCTGTTGAGTAGAATTGAAATGTGGTGGAAAAAATACCCCATGCTTTCATTCTCTTGTTGAAATATTCCATTTCCTAAAGACTCTCTAGATTTCCTTTGGCATGAGAGCTTTCAGGATTTCTTTTCCACTCAGTGTATTAACTTTGTTTTTTTCACGTTATCATTATTTTTACCAGTATGTGTAACACACATATCCCACTTTACAATGGCAGTAAATACAAATGCAGAAATTATACACTCAGACAAATTAAGAGAAATAAACCCTAGCAGGTCCTGAACCAGCCAGTAATCATTCCTGCATATCCTCTATTATATCCCCGTGTACCCCCAGTACATTTCCACATCACACAGGTGGAAGTGTGAAGCTGAGGCTCATTTAACAGTATGAATTTTCCCAATGTATCACAATTACAGGAACACCTGTGCTTCATAACTTTCTGCTGATCCACTGTGAAAATTCACAGTGTGTTTAGTAACCAAACCATCAATATGTTTTGTCTCCTGCAGCGTGTGGATTGGGATGATGGCTTCAGTTCCTCCTTAAAAAAAATATAAAAAAAAAATCAAAAATCCAACAAACCAAAAACTGTTAGAAAATATAGCTGATGCTCGTGGGCTGTGCTTACTCTTTCCCACTGTGACAGATCTTTATTGTGGAAGATCTTCAGTCTGTCCTCACTGAAGGCTGTCAAGCCCAGTCTGGGAAACTCAGTATCTTTCTTTTTTTGACTTTTCATTCAGTATGGCACGAAGACCAGTTTGTGTTCATGACTCATTGCTTTCTTGAAAGTGTGTCAAATTCTTTATCATGTGAGTCAGGCACCTTCAACTCACTCCATGTGGCTCTGCTAGACTGTCCTGTGGAGCCACCCCAACCTGGTGCCAAGGGTGGTCTTGGCCCATTCTTGGCATGGTTTGTGCCCACTTGCTCTGCCTAGCTTGGCTTGGCTAGGCTTGGCTGATTTCTACCAGCCTACCTTTCTTCTACTGATAGAAAAAAAATAATAAATGACAATATGAGACAAAGCTATGGTTTTAATCAAATGACCAAGTATTATAATGCAATAACAATGCTCGAGGCACTGCTTGAATAGCAGGAGTCTTGGTGAAAGGTTTTACAGGGGTCTCTACTTAAAATAACCCCAGATGCTTTTCTGATTTCTCTTTTACCTTGTTCTATAAAAGATAATCTGCTTTGTGTGTGGTGCTGTGGCCCAGAAAGGACTCTGAGGCTTGGAAAGCAAGCTTCCACCATGATATGACCCAAGTTGTTTTTTGGTGATGCAGAGGTGATGCTGAATGATTTAAACTGTTGTGGTGTTGGGCAGAAGCTGGCTATGATTCATTAAAATGTTTAACTGGGGAGATGGAGGTGAAAAGGTTCTTCTCCCTGCTTTGAGCTGAGGGGGAAAATGGACTGTGTGATCCCATTTGACTGATATTTGCATCATCTGGGCAATGTGATCCAAGTTCTTGTCCTTCAGTTCCCACACCAAAGGGTTGGCTGAAGATGGCAGATTTCCCATCCATGGAAAACAGACTGTCTGGAGGAGGAGGAAGATAAAATCATATCTGCTGCTGTCCCAGAGTGGAGCTGGGATGTCTGCAGTCTTGGACATGCTCTCAAGCCACTCAGTTTAAAGATAACCTCGATTAATCTCATCAACTTTTAATGAAAATTGGGGATTTGTGTCTTCTGTCATGTGTCACTGTTGAAAACAAATCTTAGGTTTATGAGTCACTTGAAATTCTGTGATATTGGGTAAAAAAATCCTACCCTTGATAGCTGTCACATTTATATTTCTATTCTCTTTGTGAACTGGTACAAGTCTTTGTGCTGTATCTTCACTTTATTGATGTTTTTTTCAGATAGAAGCTCATCTTCCATTTGCAAGTTCCCATAATACACATTCCCAGTGAGCCAAATTCTGTCTTTCCCACCCTAATCTCAGTGAAATTTCTATTCTCAAGAAGACTGTGGCCTCCTGAGCTATTTTCCTGGATCCTTTCTGGATACTCCATGTATAGTTCTGCCCTTGAATGAACTCAGAGAAGGAGGTGCCCCTATTTTCCTTTTTCTGTGAGGCAGAATAATGCTTATGGTGTGACACAGGTGTGTAGAGGGGCCTGCAAATTATTGTGCTTTGAGGTCCTTGGATTAAATTCATATAAGTAAAAAACAGTTGAAAGTCATTTTAGTGTCCCAGTGGATCTGACATCCTTTTCTCCTCCCAGAAAGAGATTTTCTGTCTGCAAATCTCATGTTTCCAGAATTAGATTAGGAGCATCAGATGTGCATTCTTGGGGCCTTCTGACCCAGATTAACCCTGGAGCAGAAAAATTTGATTGTGTAGTTGTGAGATCAGAACAAAAATATATCCACAGTGGTCTATCACTGAATATAGGAGGTTTTTATAGAGCACATTCAAGGGTGGGTGTTGAAGGTACTTGTAAGGTAAACTAGAGAGAATGTATATCACAAGGACAGACACTGTGGTCAGGGTCAGGAAAAATAATCTGAATTCAGGGTAAATTCACTGATTTTGAAGATCAGGGAGATTTATAGGATTTTTTTTTTTTTTTAATATAAAACCCCACCTTTCTATGATGGTAAAAACAATAATAGAAACTCTATTAAGAAAGAGAAGTACCAAATGTGTAAAAAGTATTTTATGGCATGACTTTCCATATCCTAAATAGCTAGTGAAAGAAGATGAGGAAGTCCAAGAATGAGGATGAAGAGATATCCCATTCCTGAGCCACAATCAGACCTGCCAGAGGTAAAAGCCATGACCAATTGTTTGTCCTGCTTCTTGTCTCTGCTTGGACCTGTGGTTATAGAGAAGCCAAGGCAGTGCTGGAAGGCAGACTATGAAACCTGAAGGAAATAATTTCTTATGAGATGTTCAAGAGCAAACATAGTATAAAACAGTGTCTCATAGGTATACTTGTTATGTTATTGCCATCTGGAAATAATATGCATCTTCACAGGAGAGTTTTGGAGATACAGCTTTGTTGATTTCTTGCTTAACAAGGGTGGAGCTGTTTCTGAGATCAGGGACCATTTCACTACTGTGAAATATCTATTTCTGTTAATATGTTTACTATGCTAAGTAATCAGAACTGGATTCCATCAATAAATCACTGCTCTAATTTAGTATTTGCATTAAAATTCAGCTTATAAAGTCTTGCAGTTGAAGCTGCAGCTCAGTGCTCAGGAGTGAACAGTTGGATCCAGCAGTGATTTAATTTGTGTCAGAGGAAGCTGAACCTGAGTGTGATGTGGAAACTGGCTGCTGTTTGGGCTGGTTGCTTGTTCATGAATGCACTCGTGTTACTACATGTTCAGAAAAAAAGAAGGAAATAAAGCAAAACAGGAGAACACTTAACGTTCCTAAAGTAGTTTCCTCAAATTTCTCTGCAAACAATGTAAAATAACAACCTAATAATTTTGTATCTTAATCATGTTCAGTAAAGAAGTCCTTTAGATAATTGGCACTGCCTCTGTACTAGGCCAAACTTTCTTTTAAGTTACAAATACTCACAAAAGGTTTACATTATAAGGAGCTGCTTTTGAGATGTGCAGATTTAGTTTGTAAGTACAAAGTGAACATGCAAATTGCCTTATCTTGTGGGATTCACAAACAACCATCATTCAGATTGATTTAATACATAGCTTTTTATCTTTAAAAGTGTTAATTAGAAAATAGGGACAGTTCTCTGAGCACTTAAGAGTAATAAATAGATCAAAACAGCATCCATGCTTCTGTGATGGAACTTCTGAAGACTTTATAAAGGGATTAAACCAATTGTCAAAAAGACCACAGTATACATATTTAATAGTGCTACCAAGCTACAATTACATTTTTAGGACTCTATTTGCTAAGCTTTTAAACACTCATTATACAAAAAAAAAAAAAAAAAAAAAAAAAAGATGGGGAAAAAAGGGATTTTCAGAACTTTGCCACATAACTCAGGATTGCTATACCAGTAAGCTCTGCTCCAGGTCTGGAGTGACACAGCTGTGTTCAAGACATCCTGGTTTTCATTTAGCATGAGAAGTTGTTCAACCATGTGAGAAAAAGACCTTGTGTAGTTTGGTGGTCTGATTTTGCTCTGCTGCAGCATTCAGGGGCAGAGGGGAGGTGCTGCTAATGGATATCTTTGACCTGCCACGAGTTAAAACTCACTCTTTTAAAGACTTAGAGATCTCTGTGCATTTAGTCACATCAGTAGTGTTCATGTAGCTAATATTTTCCTCTCATTTCAATCATATGTTTGTTCTGTATATTTATTTCTATATACTCCTATCCTTGACCAACAAGCTCACAATGAATGAAATCAAACCCACCAGCAATAATGAGTTGCAGTCTGACTATTTATCAAGCAAAACAGAGGGAACTGCACCTTGTCAAGCAAACAATAAATAAGGCAGATCTCATAAAAAATGAGAGAAACAGGTGAGGTCTTGAAATGTACTCAGGAAGTAAATGGTGTGAAGGACTAGAGGAAGAATTAACTTCAGCACTCGAGGTCATCTACTTCTAAAAGTCTCATCTAAAATATGGGCCTTAAGGGGCTTTCAGAGATTCAGTGGGACCAGTTCCACCCCACGAGAGAACAGCTGTAATACTCCTTTTCCTGCTGCCATTTCCAAGTCATACCTATCAGCAGCATATAAAATGCATAACAGCAATGAGAGTAAAAATCCTCTTTTGTCTCTCCAGCCTGAGTAATCGTTTTGAATATCCAGGATTTCTTATTGCTGCTTATTTCCATATATCTGCATGCAGGTACTCATGCACAGAGGTTTCACAAAGTTGCTTTTATTTGCATAAACCACATAATAGTGTTTATAAGAACTATATGTTGGTGTAGACAACTTCAGAGAGGGAAAAGTCTTGTGAATAATTTCTGTGATGCAGATGGAGGGAGAGGTTTTCTGTCTACTATTTTCCATTTCAAAACTTTTAGCACCTCAAGAAAATAGATATGATCCTTTATATTTTAATGCAAATATCTAGATATCTAGAATTTGGAAAGAAGTTGCAAATATATTCTGAGAGCAATTAGGAGAATAGTTTATTTCCCAGATTGTAAAGGATATCTATCATTTCTCATGGAAAATTGCATGTGTTTGAAGGGTCTCATTGCATTTAAAGCATTTAATATTTTATCAGGATGAAATATGCATTTAACTTTTATTGCTTGGGAAGTGGCAGAAAGGGAAATGGTGGTTAGGAGTGCTTAGCAGAGCTTTGGAAATGCTCTGGGAGGGAAACTTCACAACCTCTTTGGGCTGCTGTTCCAGCCCTGGATCACCCTCCTCATCAATAAGAATTTCCTAAGGTCTGATCTGAACCTCCCAAGATGCACTTTGTGACCTGTGCCCCTTTTCCTGTTTGCTGCCCCTGCAAAAAAGAGTTTGCTCCATCATTTGGGAACAGTGGTTTGAGCTGCAATTGGATTTTCTCTGGTGCCCTCTTCCACATATGAAACAGTCCCATTATCCCCAAGATGTCCTTTTTGGTCCTGTTCTCCAGGTATCTGATGGACTCAGTCACCTCTTCTGGACCTTACTTGTTTGTGGCACATCCCCATCCTGAGCAGAGAGGGGAGGACAGCCTCCCTCTCCCTCTTGCCAGTCTCCTCCCCATGAGGATCACTGTGTGGCCTGTCCAGGTGCTCCCTACTAAAGGATGAGGAAGGGGGAGGAAGTAGGGTGGGATTTTCTCATCACTTTGGTTGATTTTTAGCATTATTCTGGCCTTGGGGGGCTGTGCAGTGGGTGAGCACTGGTGGAGCTGAGTGCAAGCACAGAAGAAGGCATTTGCTGCTGTGAAGAGCTCAGTCTGCACATGTCACAGGAGGCAGCAGATGGCACAGGCTGACGAGATGGTATGAGGAGAGATGAGACAATATTTATAAACATGATAGACAGCAGTCTCAGTACATGAGTAGCCAAGACATTGTCAAGGTTTTTTTCAGGCATCACAGGAGGGGTTTTGGAGCTGAGCTGAGCAGAGAAGTGGTTTTGCAGCTGCTTGCAGGAGGATGGATCCAGGTATGAAAGAGAGAATGGAGGTGCTCAAGATAAAGCAGAAATTTCATTCAAATTCGAGTAATAAAGTGTATTTATCAAGGTGGATCTTGACAAAGTTGTGATTTGGATTAGAGGATTGCTGGGGATGGCAGGAGGTTGGGTTCAGGAAACCAACAGATCCAGTTTTGGAGTATTTCAAGGGACTTTTGGTGTATGTGTGTGTTTGAGAGTGTGGAGAAATGTGAGCAGGAAGGAGAAAGCACCATGGAGCAAGAGTTCCTCATTCAGAATCAGCCACAGTAGAGCAGCAGTTGTGCCCTGGGCTCTCTCACCACTGCAGGGTCCAGCCCTTCTTGACAGAGTTTTTATCACCATCTCTGTCTTGTCAACTGTGCAACACTCTGGTACTTTCACCCATGTGAAAATGCAGTGTCTGTTGTATGGTGTTTTGTGTGCTGGTGTTCAGTGGAGTGGATTAGCTTGTGAAAACCTGCAGCCTAATTCTGATGTAAATGTAAATGTGTACTGGGTATTATGTAGCTCTGGCTTTGAAGCTCTCTAATGTTTATTTCAAAGTAATAATAGCCTCAATAATGTTCAAAGAGCTGTTTGGTTTGGATATAAAATATATATTACATAAACTAGTTTTGTAGTCATCAGTATATCTAACTTTTTTCAACTGTTATGTCTGGAGTTCATTTTCTTGAGCTTTCTTTATCTCAGTTCCTGATCATTGCTTTCTTTGCCAACCTGAAGCTTTGTTTTCTTTCACATTTGTGGCCTCCATTCATTGCACAGAGATGGTGGAAAGTAAAGTTTCAGTGTTTTTTTTTCTTGGAGAAAGAAAAATGAGAAAATGCAGATAGTAGCAGAAAGATGGTGGGGGGGAAAAGGATCTTTTACAGGTGACTTAGTTTTCCTGACTTAGCATGTCATGTTTCTATCACATCCACATGAAGTCATGTGACCCAATATGATGCAGCAGGGACTGAAAATGACTCGTGAAAATAGAAATGTTAGGATATCCTGGAAAACTAGCTATCTTAACATTCATAACATCAACATTTGTAGCACAAATTCCAGCTTCCCCAAGGTCTGTTTTTAATAAGATGAATCAATTCCGTCCCACTTCTAAGGGCAGAAGTTGCTTGTTCCTATTACTAGTCAACAACTCAACACCATTTTCACTAACACTGCAGAAGGAGAGAAACCTAGCACATTCTAATGAAAAGTGAACAATTGTTTGGAAACTTGATAATGTGCTATAATGCATTAGCTGAGGAGTGGGCAGAAGCTGTGTTAAGAGAATTGACCTTTACATGCAACACGTTTGGAGAGATAGGGAGGAAGAAATACATCACTCACTAAGTAAAACAAGAAGCAGAAGAGAAAAAGGTGGGATAGGAATTTTGACAAAAAGGACAAGATTAAATGCTTTTTGGTAAGTTTTCAGATAAGAAACAGCTACCTCTGGAAACATTTTATAACCAGATCATTAAGCAACCCTCCCATGATAGCTACTTCATATAGTAGTGTTTTATTGTCTGCATTTGACTAAGTATCAGAATACCAGCAATGTTTCACAGTTACATAATGCTTTTTTGCTTTTAATCTCACAATAAATAAGAGGTGGGTGAATACTACAGTACTCTCCACTGACTTCAGAGGGCTTTGAGTTTCCTATCACTCCTTTTCACAAATCTCCTTTATTCCTTTGCCCTTGTCTTCAGATGCTTCGCCCACCCTTAAACCAGTCAGAACAAATGACATCATACATAGGAAAGATCAGTGAATAACACTAAGTGATAGCTAGATTCATCAATAAACCTTTCTAAGCTCCTTGGTCATCCAGGAGACTGAAAAATGCAGTAGAGGTGACCCAGGTAATTTCAAAACTGGAATTTTGTTTAATTGATGCAACTGCAGAAAATAGTAATACAACCATTAGCAATGCCTTGTAACTTGTAACTTTCATATCTAACGCAGTTAAATATAACATAAATCCTCTTATTTTCAGTTTCCAGTTTATCACGTGTTCTTGTGCTAGAAATGCATTTCCTGCATGGTAGCTGTGGCTGGGGAAGCTGATGGTGCTGATGCTCAGGTGTTTTCCAGGAGGAATGGAGGGACTGACCCTGGCTTGGCCTTCCTTCCATGTCCCATGAAGGGTTTTCCATGGCTCTGCTTTATCCAGAACTGGAGCTGACAGGGCTCATGGGGAACCAGTTGAATCAAGAGCTGAGAGCTGGGGTGGGATCAGGAGCAGCTCCACAAGCTTGCTGGAATAGCAGGATGGCTTTCTGCTCATTCCTAAATCCACTGGGGTTTGGAGATGCAACTGGGATGTATCATTGCCTTGGTTGAGGGTTTAGCAATGTGTGGTTGGAAAAGTCAGCATTCAGCCAAGCATTTCAACCAGCAACCAAATAGTTGGGAATGTTGATATCCACTTTATTGTTTCTGTGTTTCAGAGTCAATATCAAGAAAGATAAATGTGCCATTTCCCTCTACAATCTGCCAGGCCATCCCTTTTTTGCAAGACAATGAGGACAGCCCTTTTTCATATCTAGACCACTAGCAGGGTCTGCAGTTCAATGCTTTTAGGAGAAGTGAAGTTTCTAATTTATAATCCTCCTGCAAGCTTCCACAGCAAATTCCAGGGTTACAGAGCTGCAGAATTCACAGGGGCCCACACAGTTTTAGGTCACTTAGTTCAGGAAGCATTTAAATCTCCACAGAGTGTGGATAGCCATAGGGCCATATCCAGTTACATTTCATGATGCCTTCATGTCTGATTTTTGGTTACATTAGTTCTTCCTGCACGGGTGAATATGACTTTTTTGGGTCTATTCAAACCTGAAACTCATGGAAAGGGAACAAAAAAGCTAAAGAAATTGTGCAATCCTCTCTAAAATGAAACTGCTGCTGAGTGCCTGTGGCCAAAACAGCCTTCTCCTTCCAGTTCATCAAGGACAACCTGTCCTAGTGCCATGCCAACATTTCTTGCTTCCCATCACATCTCTTGGGAAAGCCCCATAAGCAGTGACCTTGTGACTAAATGCCTGCCAGATCTGCTTTCTGGCAAAAACAGCTGCTACTCTTGGCACATTCAAATGCCTGTTCAAATTTTAGGAACTCCTCTATGAGGTGCTCATTTTGTTTCCCTTCAACAGGAAAGCATTTCTCCAATACAGAGAAAGACTATGGACCATGGAATTGTGAAATATAACTGGAGACACTGGTTGGAATGAGATGCTTTTTCAGCATGGGCTGTCATTCTGCATGCCTTCCTGATCAGTGAAATTTTCTTTTAAAAGAAAAATGTCATTATTCATGCAACCAGGAATTAATTCACTGCAGTTAAAAATGCATTTGGAAATTCAAGGCCATATATCTGTAAAGCTCTGCATTTACTCCATCCTTTTGGCTACTGGTTTATGTCCTCAAGGTCTGGAAGTATTAGGGGCCAAATATGAAGATTTGTATTTAGAATATTTAATATTGTACTTGGACAATTAATGGGATTTTCAACAGTGTTAATGCAGGTTTAATACTCTGTACTGGTGTGATTCTCACATTAGGAGTGTTTTAATGTAGTTTGTGGGGTTTTTGGATAGTTCACAATACCAGGCAAAGCTTGTTAGCCCCTGCCCAGAACATCCTGTTTGGATTTATGTTATTTGCTTCCTGGCAGTGAGGGATTTGAAAACCACTGTTGGTGCCATACTGGCACATAATTGCACTGGAAAACATGGCCCCAGTTTCTTGAAATTTAATTTGGGAGTTGTCATCAAGTTGCTTTTATAAGAGATAACTTTGAGTGTGTGTAAACACAGCTCAGACCCTGACTTGCACCTGCCTGGCTGGGACTTGGGAAGGAGCAAAATTCACCAGCCCATCCCATGAAATGGGATCAGCAGGGAACAAACAGCAAGGTATTCACAGCATGAATTCCAGTAAAGTATCCCTGGGTTGGCAGGTGGGCTTTAAAGATGGATGAATCTCCCACATCCAGATGCAGATGCTTGGAGCTGACAGGTTTTATCCCTGTGTCACCACAGAGATTTTCTATACAGAGCATGGGCAACTCCTTTCTTACATCTGCAGAAGTAAAAATCAGATTTGTCTTTCTGGAACATGATCTATAAATTACACAACTGAATTAAAACTACAGAAATGATGAAACAGCAATTCCACAGAATAAAAAAAAATTGGGACCAGAAAGTTAATCTGAGAACTAATGTCCAACATTGCAATTTCTTTTTAAATATAATTAAATGCCTCAGTTTTCTGTTCTGAGTGAAAGTTTAAACAGTAGAGACAGTTGTTGAGAAATGTTATGACTTTGGTGTGGGCCAGCAATAGACATGCCTTTGGTATTAATATTATTTAACATAATGTAATTGCATTAATGTTGGCTAAGTGTATTCCTGTTGAAAACTTGTATTGATTGTTAATAGTGAAGCTGCAGCCTTTTAACACCAACTGTTGATGCATTGTCTGTGGAAGCTCAGAGTCTTAAGGGCAAGGGTAATTTATACTTGCCAAATCACTTAGAGAAAATTCCAAGTGCATTCAAATTTGCATATTCAGAAATATAGAGGGTAATTAGAGAAAAGCTCAATATTTGCCCATTTCTCTCTTTTAAACCACAAACTTGGAATGAACTGTCTGGCTCGAGGTTTTCTGATTGGAAGCAAATAATGAAGAGAAGCTCAGTCCCCCTCAAGCCATGATAAAACACTTTATGGTCTCATAATATCTCAAGTTTGAGAAGGAAAAAAACCCCAAACCCTTAAGTCTCATACTGGTTCACAACCTCACAAAAGGTTCCCCAACTGTGTTTCCAAGTCAATAAAGGGAAATTTGCCTCTGAAGAAGCCCTGCCAAATTTAGCAGAATGAAGCCTATAGGATGGTATTGTTATTAATGAGGTTCTGTTGCTCTAAAGGATGCAGAGATCTTACAGTATGAAAGCTAACTGAGATTAAATTTAACATATTTTTTAATAAGAGTTTAGAAAAAATAAACAATAAAATATGCATGCCATGTCAGTGAACAAAAATTAAGACAAGAAAGTTTATTTAAATATTTGATACTCAATGTCAAAGCTTATAAATTATTTTTTTACATATATGAATATTTGAGTGGTTTTTGCAGAACCATTCAGATTCTTCATCACTTGAGAAACTCTATATACCTGCATTGCTTTAGTGAAATAATGTTAAAGTGCATTGCCTTGCATGGAATTCTGTAACCTGTAAGATTTTCCAGTAAAAGCAGTGAATGAAAACGTAGAATTGCTGTAATGTCCTTGTGCTCTGTGCTCTGGCACTGCTTTTTCTCACTCTCTCTTATCTGCCTTTATTCTGAGAGACCCATAAGATTCACCTCTGAACGTGGTGAATGGTTTATTTTTTATGCTTGCTGTGGTTTCATTAATTTGTGGATTAACCGAGGAGGAGAAGCAATTGCACTCGTACCCCCTTCAAGTGACATTTGGTTCCGTCTATTTTTCCTCATTTCTCTAATATTTGCTGTCCTTTATACATTCCTCCTCTTGCCTTTTCTTTTCTCATTTCTCAGCCTCTTCTTCTCTCCCAGGACTGCATTTTGACACCCTTAAGCAGTGAATTGGTCTTTGCTTACTGTAGTATTCACATCAATCTTGTGCTCGTGGCTCTGGCCCTTATTCCTCATTCCATAATAGTTTCCCTTCACCCCCCACCTCTTCCCTCTTATCTGTCTTGTAGGAGAATAATGTCTTTCAAAACTTTAGTGAGTGGGAATAGCAGTGTCTGTGAATATTTATTTGCTGTATAAATACTCCAAAGCTTATTCTTCATGGTGGCCACCCACGTTGCTGCATGTTCCCAGAGCATCTCATGTTATTTTTCTGTGCAATGAAACCTCACGTGTTTTGCTAATTTGGGAAAGATATGCTCAGGTTGTTGACATTTTCATCTGCCTTTGGTAAAAAATGAAAAAAAATAGTGGCCTCCTATGGCACTTAAAAGTAGGAGGAGAGAAATTCTCTCCTTGAGAGAATTGAATGTTGGATTCTAATTTCTCTTGACCAAATTGCACAAATCTTGCATGACCTCTGTCTTGGCTACGCTTTACACCAGGATAGAAGATGTTTGTTCCCTGGACTGGTTTTGCTTTGACACATATTTTAACTGAATATCTGAGAGGTCCTTCTAGAGGATTTCCAGGAAGCAGCCTTGCTGGTGGACTGCACCCCCCACTTAGGGACAAGAGTTTTTTTAGCTCTCCCACTTTGTAGCCTTTCCATGTGGTGTAAAGGGTCTGCAGTGAGACTGAGAAATATGCCAGTAACTTTATCTGCCTTGGCCTTGCTCCACAGAAGTGCATGTGCACAAACTCCTCTTTAAGCACGTGAGGATTGGGAAATTCGGTGGGACTATTCCTGGGCTTAAAATTAAGCTTGCTATACTTAAGGGCTACAGTGATGCTTTACATCTGGCCTTCAGCCAGCATCCTGAATATTGCTCATTGATCCTATCGCTGGAAACCAGCCACAAAAATTATTATTTTTATTTTTTTTAAATGGATTTCCTAAAAAGACACTGGGAAACCCATTGAAAATAACATTCAGTCATTTGACACGTTGGTGTCTGCTCTGCACTAATGAACTCCTACATTTAATTCAGTCTTGTCAGGACACTGAAGTTTAATAGAGATAAAGCAATTTTGTTGGTGTAACTGTGAGTAGGAAGTTATCATCAATCTCATCTTCTTTGAGCATAACTTATAAGGTCTTTCTAATCTGATCAGCTTTCTTGAACACAGTATGTTGATGACTTGCTTCAAGTCATTCATGTGGAGATATTGTACCTACTACATATGATAGAACAATATAAGGCAGATCAACTGCTTATAATCTAATTAGTTTGGTCTTTTCATTTACAGTTATGCCCTGAGTACAGCTGTGCAAAATTCACATAATTTGTTTCACAGAATTTTACACATTTTTCTTTTTGTTTTGTTTAGCTTTATAACTCTGAGATTTCAGCTTCATTTGCAGCTTCAGTGGAATTGCCAGTCCCACCTCCACAACATACGAAATCAGATATAGGGTGTTTTTTTTCTGAACTATTTTCAGGGACTAAATGAAACCGTTTAAAATCAAAACTTACAGTAAATTCTTTCCTGCAAATTTTCATGAGAAAATACCAAGTGGCTCCAGTTTCACTCCAGATGTTACAGGTACTTTTATTTGGGAATGGAATTGATCCAAAACTCTGGGACCAGGGTTTTTCCTGAACTGTCACCAGTTCAGTACTACCAATACATTGCAGATTAAGAGATCTTTCTTGATTCAACTATTCCAGCCTCTGCTCAGTTCATCTATGGAACCTAATTGTAAGAGTAGTTTGTGTCCTTATGTTTTCCTTTGGATTTAAGGATTTGAAAACATTAAAAATATTTATATGTATATTGTGATTATTACTACTTGCATAGATCTTAGTATGAAGTCACATCAATGCATGACCATGTCTTCAGCTTGAAATATGCAGGATACCTGCAGACTCTAGGAAAGTTCAATCAGCTTTCAGTATGAATGTCCTTAGGAAAACACTTTGGATAAATAAAAAAATATATCCTTTACAAAGATATTCCTTTATTGAAGACTCCAAATGCACAAATCTGTCTCAGTTGCTTTGTTTTTTCACAAGCAAGTGGGTCCAGAAGAGAGAAGCACCAAATTCCCTCTGCACACAAGACAATGTCAGAGTGCACTTCTGCATCATTTCTGAGCTAAATCTAATCCACTCCAGCTGATTTATTTTAGTTTTACAAAGATAAAAATAGAAAATACTATTAATTTTTAGCAAATCTCTTTATATGTAAATGAGTGACTGGAAGATAGGGCCTAAATTTCTTGCTGGAGTACATGAAGGATGGATTTGTTCATCATGTTTCCATCTATCTTTGGCAGGGAATACTTTGGCTAAATTTAAAGGGTAATAAGAGGGTTGTAGCAGAATAAATTGTTTTACTTAGATTTCAGATCTGAAAGTGGGTATTTTACAATCCATGTATTTATAACTGATGCTTGAATAACATAGCTTGTATTACTCTTACCCTTCCCTGAAGTGAATGTTTTGAAAATAATATGCTGGCAAATAGTTCCCTTTTTCTCCCACTTCCTTTTTACCTTGTCCTCTCTGTAGCTGCATCATGTGTAACAAGCAGAACTAGAAAACTGCCAAGGCTTCCATAAACCATGTTTATTGCTTTTTGGTTTAATTTCTTAGGAAAGCAGGAAGTAATTTTTAAAATATATATTCCGGTCAGTGGATGTGTTTTATTGGATAACACCAATATTAAGAAATAGAGATTTGAGACTCTCAAATTACAATGCCTTTACTATTTTTTAAAGTATTGGTACTGGTGGTGGATTGCATTAACATTGTCAATATAACTAATTTAGGATTTGTTGAATGTTTTCTTTAGCTGTTAACATCAGAATAGGACTGTGTAAATTTTATTTGCATCAACAATACATTCACCCTTGTTGCTATTGCAATGTATTGACTTGATTTCTGGAGTTTACCTGGATTTCTGGAAGGACTCAGTTTTCCCTCTTCCATGGCCTTAGTTATGTTCACAGGCTTTATGGTGAATCCTAATCCAGCAGTGGGCTGAAAAACTTATTCTTTTATTCGAGTTCTATATTCTACTTGTTGTCTTTTCTGGCAATAATTTGTTGAGATCTTGCAGTTAGGTTGCATGTAACCTTTAATTCAGCCTTTTATAGCACTTTTCTTTGCCAATAAGGAGTTCTGATATTTTCTGTATTACTCATATTCCAATAGAAAAACGAAATTATTTCCCCAGTATTTCAGAGCTCACATTGACACCTGAATTACACACACTGTATAACTTTCAACTCTCACTTCACAGGCTTAAAAACCCAAAGTTTTTTGGTTGTTATTAGCATTATTATGGCAACAAGGACATATATAACTGAATCCTTACAGGCTAAACTTGCTCTTCTCCCTCTCTTTCCCTTTTGCTCCTTCTCTGTTTCACTGCCTGTTTTATCCCTGTCATAGAATCCTGTCAGGGTAAATTAATCATGTCACTTTTAGTTTAAACAATAAAGGACATCTCCTTATCCTCTCCTAGTACATTTGGTAGTGGACTAATTAAATACTGTGATTGCATTCAGTAAGCAATATTCATATTCATATTCAGGTGCAGTGTGTGTGTAAGAATATAATTCCAGAAGTTTTGGCCTGCCTGGTCAGTACACAGCTGAATAATGGAAAGGTATCTGCTGTACAACATGCTCCCAAAAATCAGTGTGTAGTGCTCTGTTGGCAAACATGTTCTGCAGTTTTGGGGAGGACATGGTTCCCTGTTTCAAAAGTGGAGGCTCAGGCTGCAGGTTTGGGTTATCGCACCCTTTTTCAGATGCCTTTTGTTTAATTTTGCAAGCAGCTGCTCCAAATTCCTTTGAACTTCAGTGCTGCCACAGGCTGGGACGGGCCAAGGCTGGAACAACATTCAGCAATTGAAAAATTGCAAACTAATACAAAGTTTTTTTGGAAAAAAATACATATGCAGGCAGCCAGTGAGATTTTGCTGCACACATTGGGACCACTTTATTTGGCCTGAAGTGCAGTATGAGTTGAAAACAAAACTGTTGTCCTTTTGATTAACTGCAGCACAGACCCTCTCATTTTGAAACCAAACTGCTGCAGAGATGAGCCCTTAGACAAATGTTGACCCATTGTGTGGCTGTTTAACCCCCTCCCCAAGTTCACTGACAACTCATAGCTTCAATTCAGCAAATGGCTAATGGGATTGATAAAGCATGGAAGCAGAGCTGTGGTGTTTTAATCAGTCTCCAAAGCTGTTTATTGGGAGCATGCTCCAGAGCTGGAGAGACTGTTGATATTTTTAGAGCCAGTCAAAAACTGCAAGAAAAATGTCATGTCTATTTGCTCAGATTTTTAAATGAATTTATTTTGGCTGTACTTTCACTTCTTTTATATGCCATGGAGAGTCACAGATCCTGGCTGGCTCTGCAGAAAGTTAACCTATTCTGTAATTGTCATCTTGCCATGGGAACCTGCAAGCCAAGTCACGAGCCTCCACGTCTGCCTGGAAGGTGCAGAGTGCTAAAATAAACTGAAGTTCACAGACTGCAACACTTGCTGTGCACTGCCCACGTACCTGTACCTGTATGAACAGAATCTCTCTGCTTTTCCAACTGGAAATCCAGCAGTGGAAATCCAGCAGTGGAAATCCAACATCCCACCCATCAACTTGGGTGAAAGATTAAAGCCAGGGTGGCACAGAATAGTGGATTTCTGGTTTGTGCTTTCACTGGTTTGGAAAAATATGTGATAAAGGTGCTGGACTTCATCCATGAGAGTGTGTTGGTAAACATGATGTTGGTATTTGGTCTC
>NC_079341.1:33350929-33390929 GCF_029582105.1 Oenanthe melanoleuca | reverse complement strand
GAAATATCTGAGCATTACTGCTTCAATTACAAAGGGACTGGAGGATCAAATTCAAGGAAATAACTATTAATCTGCTTAACTAGGGCAGGTAGAAGCGTAATAGCAGACCAGGGATTTTAGCAAGGCCAATCACACAGGCTGGGGTTTATTCTCTTGAGTGGGGTGACAGGAGAAGGGTAAAGGGACTTTAATGTGGTGGGCCATGAGAAGCAGGAAAAGCTGGTATCTGTGCAGCTTCTTTATAGCTTTAGCCCAGTTGTTGCATCGTAGTGATCAGTAAATTGCATGGACCCTTATTAACCTTATTGATAAGGAGCTTAGGGAAGTCCCATTCAGTCCAGAATATATTCTTCTTTTTGTTCTCCTGTCTGTCTCGGTTTGCAATCCCAGTCTCTTTGTACAGAAATCCTTTATGTTGCACCTCAAAATTCTGTGCAAGTGCTCTGCTCATTTAACTTGGAGCAAGGGAACTGTAGAGCAGAAAGGGATGGAGTAGGCATGGGGCCACGGGCCTATTTAAATATAGCTGGGACACCTGGAGAATGTTTGAAAAATTTCTTTTAAAGAATCTTTTATATTGTTCTTCTTTCAGTGCAGCTGGGGTCTGTGGGGATCAGGGGATTATTTTTGATACCTGTCTAAAAGAGTTATGTCTACACTGATTTCCATCCCTTGCTACTAATTAACCTTATTGTATACAGGAAACAGTCTATTTAATACCTGCATTCTTTCTGTAATGCCAAGTAAAATGAAATCTAGTGTGAAATCTAGTTAGCATTTGCCTTTTTGAAGTCATTTTTGAGTTTCCAGTCCGGGTGACTGTGACCTCAAAACTGAAAGCTATAAAAATGGTCCTGATTTTGGCTCAATGGGAGTTTCTTGAAGATCCCCTGTTCACCTGGACTTGCACGTGTAGTAAATTGCCCATCTTGGTGCTTAGCAGTGTTTTCCCAGGAACCACCTCTTTTTTTGGGTCACTCAGAGCTCTGCAAAGCACACATGTTCCTCCTGAGCAAAGGAGTATCCTCCTTCCTGCTGGAAAGATCACACTTCGACTGCTTCAGTGTACAGAGACTTATAAAAAATTTAAACAGCAATGGTAAAACCAGACCCATTAAGGAGAACAGGGAATGATGATTTAAAAATGTCACCAATAAAGGCATAGGTGGTGAGGGGTAGCAAGAGGAACTTAAACTATAAAATGGAGGGAAAAAATTTGATGTACCATATTTTAAAGGAGATTTAAAATCCTGCTGAACAACACTGGAATTGATCCTCTCTTCCCCAACATACAGATAGAGGAGTTATTACTGTACAGTGTGATTTCTGAAAAGAATAGTCACTAAAATGGATTATTTTTCATGTATTTGATGAGGAAATTTTCCCCTGGATGTTGAAAGGTTGAGCCAAGCCCTGTGGTCCTGCTTTCTTTGCAAGTCTCTGAGTGCATCCCAGATGTCCCAAAAACAGAGCTGGATTTTTACAGGAGATTGGTTCAATTCCTTGAAGAGGACTTGGGTCAGGTGCCTGGGTCACTCTCTTGGGGACAGGCCAGCTGCATGAGCTTGGCAGTCTTTAACAACAGAATCCTGAAGAAAGGGACATAATTCAGTACTAATTTTTCTTCATTTAATACCAAATGATGATATCAAGAACAAAGCTAGTCAAAACAAAGGACGAGAAGAAAAATAAAAATAACATTTTAATACCGACTGTGCAGCAGTACTGACAGCATAGATACTAAACAAAGGTTGGAAGTGCTGGTTTGATTTATTTGTTAGTATTAAAGCTTGGTGGAAGCACCAGAGGAATAGGACATTGATATCATTAGTGATAATCTATTTGGAAAGAAGGAGAAGCATTGTTTTCATTCCTGCTGGGGCTTGTCAGGCAGCTTGGCTGTGGGAAATTGGGCTTGATGGCAGAAATACAGGCTTATGGGATTGAAGTACTGGGTGTATGTGGCTGTCCATCCCTATGGCTAAGTGACCACTGTGGGGTCCAAGATTTGGTTTAAGGAGCCTGAAAGGTGCTCCTGGATCCCTCTGTAACACTACTCCTCAAGGAATGGGACAGAATTTTTCTCATTTACTGTTTTCCTTCCATTTCCTGTGTTTTATACTTATTTTGGTCAATAAAGCAATGTTCATTTACGCTTTACACCATTCTCCAGAAAACACTTTTCTTTGTGCAGCCTTTCCAAAAACAACAGAAATTATCTGACTTAACTATAAAAGATTTAATTTTTTTTTTTCCTTCTGCCTCTCCTACTAAGCTCCTCTGCAAAACAGCTAGAAATTTTCATTTTCAAAACATTAGTACAGCAAATTGCCATCTTTCTGTGCACGGCATTCTCTATGTACTCATCATCTGAATGATTCCGGATCACTCTCCGGCAGCGTGAATCACAGCATGCCCTCATGCCTGCCTCTTTTTCAATTATATCTAAGAGGAAGACTGCTGGAGACCCATTTTTTCATCTTGCACAGGACCCCAAAAGTGCCAGATCTCATTTCAATATAATATTATGACAGTATGATAAAATGGATGTTAACAGGACACTGACTAATATGATCCGTAGAGAAATGATAGAACAATACAATATTGGGCAGATTGTATTACTAATGTGCATTTTATGGACACAAAATTGCCTTAACAAACAAGGTTCTAAGATTTAATCCTTACATCCTACAACCCTACTTAGTGTTCTAAGACATTCTGCAGCGCTGCTGAAATTTTTTTGCATTCTTAAATGAAATATACATTTTTATTTTAGCACAGAGCCGCCTATATCACTCCCAATTTACTAATGAAACTTGGCATTCAAATGACTCATCAGCACGTACTGCAAGGCATAAAAATAGATTAATGTGGCATACGTTTCTTTACCCATAAAAACGCACCTTCATATAATCTCGGTGCTGTCTTATTCAACAGAGAGTATGTCATTTCCTTCCCCTAGCAGGTCGAGTTAAAAATGAGCTGAATGTGTGAGAAAGCCATTACTGCACTAATGAAAAGCTCGATACCGTTTGAATTTTTCATCACGGGGTATTTGTTCTGTAGCACACAGCACTAATATTTACTGTCACCGGGACGGTATGCACGGTAATTAAGTTACAGTCATCAACGGGGTGGATGTTAAGCAAAGATGTTTCTGTGTGAGCTTGGATCTCCTTCACTTGCATTTCATAGAATTGTAGGATCACAGAATGGTTTGGGGTGAAAAGGATCTTAAAACTTGTCGTGTTCCACCCCGGTTCCATGGGCAGGGACACCTTCCACCATCCCAGGTTGCTCCAAACCATGTCCAACCTGGCCTTGGACACTTCCAGGGATGGGCCAGCCACAGCTTCTCTGGAAAATCTGTGCAAGGGCCTCATCACCATCACAGGGAAAATTTTCTTCCCAATATTTAACCTGAGACAGTGCTTGAAGTATTTGTAGGTTTAGTTGATGAAGAGGAGAGAAAAAGGGTCAAAAAGAATTTTGATCAGATCTACACTCTGTATCAGTCTCTCCATATGCTCCTCAGGACCCTACTGACTGTGACTGTGTAAGGGAAATCAGTACCACAATGACTGTTTTTTTTTCTAAAAGATGGATCAAGAAAAATTATGTACTTGCCAAAATCGTTATCCTCATCAGATCATGGACATTGATCTCACCTGCATCATCTGTGGTGGCAGGATGGTGCTGAGGGGTCCTTGTTTGTTCATGGGCTGTCTGGCTACCTCCCTTTCTCATCTCTTCCCTTATTAACTTCAGGAGGATATAATGTGAAATTAATAAAATCATGGTAGGAACAGATGGAATTCTGCCTATAGTAACAGCATAGCATGATCTTCAAGAGCAGGAATGGCTTTTTCATCAAGCTCCAGTTTAAGGTTTTCAGGAGACTTCTTTCCATAAGCAGAGTCTCTTTGGAGGGTATCAGAAAATATGGAATGTTCCAAATTTCCCAAGTGATCCAGCTTTTTCCTGCCAAACTGTCTATCCATTTTGACAGAGTTCTCCCATGCTCCTGTTCCTCCCACGACCTGGTGACACCTGCCACATCTGGGCTCATTTTGTCACAGTCTGGCCACGGGTTCCTGGAGATAATTGTGAGACACATCTGCTACTGTGCACATGTACCTCTGATTTCACAGCAATGCAAGGTGTAGCTTTAAATAAATAAATCAGAGTGGCATTCAGAGCTGTCTAAACTTCAGGAACCTCTGGCACGTTTTTTTTCAGATGAACTTTTGACAAATCCCACAAATTCCTCACCTTTAGGTGGTCACAGAAAGTCCTGAACCTGACTGAGAGGAGTCTGTGCCCTGCACTTCTGGAGGCAGCCAGTCCAAAGGGAGCAGTTTCCAGCAGCACAATGATTTGCCTCCCCACCACATTATGCTTGGCAAGTGGCCTGAGACAGATGCACACTTGCTTCTTAATTAGACAGCTTTTTCCTTTCTATCCAGTGAGTTTTCCTGGTTTCTTTCACTGTTGAGTGTCCATAGGAAAGGCAAGAAGCACAGCTTGTGACCTTACAAAGTGCACTTGAATAAGGCAGAAAAAGGCATCCCAAGCTGATATACAAGTGATGGATTCCTTCTGCACTTGGGCATGTTTGGGGTCAAATGTTACAATTCTTCTATTAATGAATCCCCAACCATATAGGTAAGAAAAGAATTAGAAAAGGTTTTGGCCTTTACAGGGTAATACCTAATCTGTGTAAAAGCTATTTGGGATATGAAGCAATTAAAGCCTTATGTGAGTAAATAGGAATTTCTGCATACTGCTTGAGAAGAGCCTGCAGACCCATTGGATCTCAAGGTTCACCTCTCTTCACCACTTGCTCCAAAGCAATGTTTTCCTAGCAAGCACCTACTGATGATCTTAGGGATAAATGGCATTGCTTCCAAGGTGGAGCCCTCCTCTTTCCAGGCCTCTAAGAACATCACAGATTTCTCTAGCAGTATCTACTTCTATAATATTGTCCATCTATTTGTACAGGTAGGCTATCCAAAAAACAAAATATAAGTGTTGTTCTATAATAGACCAGGTCATGTACATTGGCAGAAAATGGAAGAGGAAAATTACTTTAGGTGCTCTTTCCCCTCATAGAATAGAATCATAGGATGGTTTGGGTTTGAAGGGATCTTAAAGATCATATAGTCCCAATACCCCTATGCCTTAATTCATCCCATGTCCCTCTTTCCCCCTGCCATATTTGCCTAGCTTTATGAAAGTCATTTGGGATGAAAAACAAGTTTACTGAGGGCCTGTAGTGTAGGAACAGCATTTCCAAAGAGGTCTCAATTATCTGAAACACAGGCTCTGTGTGAGGGAAAATATATCATGGTAAAGAGAGTAAACAAAGAGGGTAAAATGCCTCTGGAGGGTGACCATTCCCTGGACCTAATCACTTGGTAAGGGGCAAAACTGAGGGACTGGACAAACATGTTGAAGGTACCTAGAGGAGCAGACTCATTTGTTTCTTTTATCCCTTTCTGAGGCATCTACTGGACAAAACAAGGCTGACTTAAATCAGGAAAAATATTAGTTTGCTCTGTCAGAGTTTCTCTGTTTCTTCCAGAATGTGGAAAAAGTGGCCCCTGTCCTCCCTCTCCTATTTGCGCCCTGTCCAGTGGCCTCAGACAATGACTAACATCTTTTTCAGCTTGTGCTGAGTCTGCTGAGGCCACTTAAAAGCCCCAGCTTTTCAATCTATTAGCTGGAGCTGATGTAGTCCATGATAAACTCTGGAGAACCAGGGGGGCTGTTTCCCCATGCCATCAGTGTCCTGATAAAGAAATACACCCAGGACAGGAGAGCACAGACCAGAAAATGCACCGGCTCTCAATTCATCCTCTTGTGTTTCAGGGAGGCTGTTGAATTGTCCAGTATAGGAAATGTTTCGATTTTCAAACCCATTCCTTTTTTTTCTTTTTTTTTTTTTTTTTCCCCTCCTCCCTTTGTTTTGGGAAATGAGAAAAATATATAAAAGCAAGTTATTAATAAAACATCTATTATGCCCATGGGACAGAGGTCCTTCCGTATTGTTCAGATGGCATGTTTATTGTTGACATCTCTCTTTTCTCTGAGTATGCACAGAACCCTGAAATCCTTTTACATTTTTAATAAGATTATTTCTTTTTTTCAATCTAGTGCAAGAAAACCGCATCTGCAATATGCATAATACTCTCAAAAACTGCAGCATCAGAGGGAAAGCACTGCCAATGTTTTTGGCTATGTGCACTTCAAAGAGACACAGTGTGGAAAAGAATAGTACCAGAGGTCTTGGGAAGGTGCTTGTATTTTGCATCTTAGGGTGTGTTTGTTTAAGGTATTGCCTTATTTTTCAGTTCTCACATTTGAGGTAAAGCACATCATAAACACCAGAGGGAATTTGATTTGTTTCCCAACCATAAATCTGGAATAACCAGTTATTGTGTTGCTTTGTCTGAACTCAGTGTCTTATGAAACAAGGTGATCACCAGCTCCAGTTCCTGCAGCTCTGGGTGGACTGGGGGTGTGTGGGGGCTGTGATGCTGTGAAAATGTGGGTCCCCAACTGGAAAACAAGATGCACAGCATCACTGTGTGCTTCTCCACAAGAGAGTGAGGATGCAGCTGTGCTGAGGGAGCTGGTTTACTGTGCAGGGTCCTGCTCCTCCTTGCAGCACATTCCAAGTCCATGTCCCCGAGCTGGTGTTTTAAATTTGCAACCACAAAGGGCAGTTTCTGCTGGTGTCCTGTGGGTAAAAGGCTGCAAAGAGCCCAGGAACCAAGATATGAGTGGTTCAGGCAGGTACCAGATAGCCAGGGCTGTGCGGCTGAAGCTGCTGATGGAAATTTGGAGAGCTGCAAGGTGAAGTAGCCACAAGGGAGAAACCAGCAGCACTGGCATGTTCTCTGTAAAGACAAAAATAGCATTTAATTCCCTAAATTCCCATGTGAACCTGGTCCAGGCAATAAGGACAGTTCAGTTCTTCGGTGCAGAGCAGAAATCAGATACAAACAAGCAGCTTGATTCTTTTAAGAGCTGTAAAGAGCTCAATAATGAAAATATTAAGGATCCTTCCCCCACTGGATGCTTAAGAGCTTTGTTCTAAAAGGCAGAATAGATACACAGAGCATCCATTGAAAGACAGAGCAACTTATAAGGGGTGTGGCAGATCTTCCATTTGAGGGAAGGTTAAATTGATTAAGAGACAAATGAGAGGTGATGTGTTAGTGGTATATAGGAGAGTGAATTGCCAGGAGAGGTCAGTCAGATGATCCTATTTAGCCTTTCCCATAAATCAAGAGCAAGCAGAGTGCTATACAATGGTACTAAAAGCTAATGAATTTAAAAGTGATACAAGTAAAATATTTTCTTACATGGTGCATAATTAACCTGGGAAATTCATCAGATACCATTAAGACAAAGAGCCTAGCAGGATTAAAAATGGATAATAAGTGACAGAAACTACATAAAGATAGAAATGTATACAGGCTGTTCAGCCATTTATTTAAAACCATTTACTGCCTGAGGCTGCAAAGAAACATCCCCTGTGGGAAAGCTTGACTTAGCATTGGACTTTTTCTACCTTTTTTTACTGCAATGGGCAGGCTGGAGCCTGAGCAATGGACTGGCCAAGCCACTTTCAGTGTGGCCACTTTAATTTTCCAGAGCAGAGGCCACACCACCACCTACCCAAAACAATTGCCCTGGGCTCCATTTCTGCATCCCACAAACCCCAGGACTTGTGATTGAGACCCATGGCTCTGATTGTGCTCAGCTTCCCTGTGTTCCATGTTTCCTTTCTCAGGCAGGAATGCCATGCAGGGAACCTGCTGTGCCCTGATAATATGTGCATTCCCTGAGGCTCTCCTGCCAGCCTCTTCTGAGAATTAGCCATGTAAAATCTACACACTGCCTGATTACAGTGGTGATGGTGGGCCCAGCTTCCTTCCCAGCTTTCTTCCCAACTCTGCCCATGGTCTACATCCTTTGTGGAAATTGATTTAGCTGAACTTCTTGAGTGCCTTGGGCTGAATTGTAGCCTAAGGCTCTGTTGCAGCATGGGGTACTTACAAAAAAAAAAGAAAAAAAAAAAAAAGACTGAGTGTTACCTGCACTGTTCTGGCAGAGAATTAAAGAACTGTTAAAATGTATGCTGCTTGCAAAAAACCAAAACAAAATAACATCCACATGTACATAAATAAAAAGAGGAATAAAGATTTGTCAGGGGAGTTTACCTCCTCTTTTAGCTGTAGCTCAGCAAGTCAGTGTGTCTCATCATTTGTTCAGAAATCCTGCTTTGTAGTGGAATTTCTTGAGTTAAGAACTGGCAATGTTTCTCACTGAAGCTTACCATTCAATACATTGATGTTTTATCTTTATTTTAATGATAAAACTTTGTAGCTGGAAATGTCCTGTTTTGTTTCCATTGGCGGTTTATTTCTGATATCTCCTTTTGCTGAATCAATCCCAGTTTTGTGCTCATGCTTCTCAGATGAGTTTGAGTAGAAGATGCTCTTCACAGGGAGGAGATGCAGATAAACAGTGATCCTTGGACATATTTGGCTCAGCTGCATTCTCAGCCTTTATTTTTCTGATCATTTACCATTAATAGCTCCTTGCTCAAAATATCTGTGGCCCTTCTCAAACTGGCTCCTGAAAAAGAAAGGTCTTCTGCAAGTCTAATTTTGACTTGCTAAAAATTCAGCAGAGTTTGAGCAAAACTCTTACCAAGTGATAGTGAGTGTTCGAATAAGTAATAATTGGAAGAAGAGTGTGAATTTCAAAACTTGGACACTTTAGGGATTTAGAAATTTTTGTGTCCAGCAACAAGAGTCTGTTAGGGTCTTGGGCTGTGAGCTTGGTTAAAAAAAAGAGCAAACTGCCTGAGCAGGAGGAGAAAGAATCCCTGCTGAAGTTAAGGATTGAACATTTATTTTTATTTTTTTCCCACCCTCATCCTCTTTTATCCTTCTGGTTTCTGCTGATGGCAGGGGCTGAAGGACTGGCTCTTTGACTAATGGTTGAGTCAGTAATTTCTCCCATTAAATTAATGTATGTATTAAGAGAGACAGGAAGAATTGGTCTCTTGGGGAAGGAAGCAGCTTGGTAGCAAGGCATGGCCATTCCTTTGTGTTGTGGGGATGAGAAAGGAAAGGCATCTGCTACAAGCCCTGGATTTATACACTCCTCTGGTGAGAGCCACTTGTGTCCCCCCAGATTGTCCAGGCTGCAATTTAACAGAGCATTTAGCAGAGCAGTCAGCACTTTGTACAGTGTTCATGTAAGGAACCCTTCAAACCCAAAGAAAGGCTCGTGTGTCCAAAAGTTTCCTTGATTTTTTTTTTTTCTTTTACCCTTCAAACCAGATGATTTTAAGAGAGATACGGTGCATTTCATAATCCTTGTCTTATAAAAACAAGACAAGAGGAGTCTCCACGCTCCGAAGAAAGAAGATTAATTAATTAATTAAGAATCTTTTCTTCTGAGCGCAACAGGCTCCAAGTAACAAGTGAACTTTTCATTTCCAGTAATAGCAGAAATTACTTCAATGGCATGATTGTGAGCACCCGTGGGGCCATCCTGTGAATGGTCTTTATTAAGGGATAGACTGAACTTCTGACTATCTTTCTTCCAGTCATTTCCACAGGCTATAAACAGCGCCTGGTTTGTTGCTATTAAAAGAGTCTATAGATGATGATGCTGAAAAGCATCACTGTTTAAGTACTCATGGCTTGACATCAGCATGAAAAATATTTTCTTGAACATAAAGTGAATTTGGGCTCTCCAGGAGGTTATAGTTTTGCTCAGAAGTTATCGAGCTGGATATTTGTGATATGAGGGAGATTTTGGTGGGTTTTGTGTTTTTCATTTTAATTACTGGTCACTACCCCTCTGTTTTGCTTGATTTTTTTAGACATGTGAGGAGTCAGAAAAAACATGCCAGAGCTGGGTTTTATGTTTTCATGGTGTTATTTTCTGCCTGTGTTAGTAGCTGATGAAAGAGCCTGGTCTTAGTTAACAATCAGGCCTCATTATATATTTGTTCCCATAAATGGCTGCTCCAAGGAGTGACCTTTCCTGAATAACATGGAATTTTGAACAACAGTGCTGAGTAAAAAGTGAACCAGCCCATGATCTGCTGAGGTGATATTGAAGACATATCTCTCATGCACAGCAGACCTATGCATTAATCCTATGTTTTGGGGTCTTTAATTGCATTAAATATTTGCTTCTGGATCTGTGTTTCACACATCTTATTTACATGGTTTATTTTTCATTTTATGAACAAATCGATAACCAGACAGACTCTTTACCACACTGGATTAGTTTTATTTATTCTCTTTGAACTTGATTAAAAAGCTGTCAAACATAAGTCTACATTTTATCAGCAGAATACTTTTACAAAACAGGGTAGGAGATGTGTATAGCTGGAAACATACATTTCAAAATGAAACAATATTTGATATATTCTAGACAGTTACCCTTTTGTTTATCCATGACAACTGAAACTAACCATCAAATGCATAAATTGATTCAAGTCTAGCCAAGTAATCCTAAGGGCATATGAAAAGGCTTTTTTTTAAAGTTCTTTCTAGATGAATTTAATGTAGTTCACCAATAAAGCATCCTCAGGAGCACAATACAAATGCTAGAGAACATGAGATAGCTGGGGAAAGCGGGCAGATGTACAGTGTGATGAAGAATCAAAATGGATGTTACATTAAAATGAGCAGTCATGCAATGTCTTCATTTCATGTACTGCGTTTAAGTAAAAATGCCAAAGTTCCAATTCCATTTTTAATTTCTTTTAGGCACTGTTATGCAAATAGTGACATTCTCATTTTGTTTGTGTTTTTTTATATTTTTATTTGTTTAAAAGCATTAAACACAAAATTTTTCCAGCTCTTGGGGTAGACAAATGATTATTCATCATGTCTTTAATTTTCAATGTATATCAAAGGGAAAGGTAAATTATACACAGATTAGCCATGAATGATCTCATATCGCTGCTTTAATTCATTGCTTTTAATGTACATTAATCTGTTTTCCACAAACCTCCTCAATTATTATCTGTCTTTCTGTGCCATTGCATATGTTGGTAAACAGCATTTTCTATGGTCTAGGGCCATATGCTGTATGCTCAGCTTGCAGAAAAAGTGACACTTGGAGTGCTAGCATAATGAAACTCTCAAAGGGTTAATGCAGAATACATATAGGCAAATGTTGACAATATTTTTTATTCCAATGTTTGAAAATTAGACACAAAATCATCATTAAGTTTGCACAAAATGAGGCATCTGTCACTTGAAAGAAAAAGAAATATTTCAGAAATATGTTTACAGAAATGTAAAAATATTAGACATCAAGACAGATGTGAACGTTTTCAATAACAGGCCCTGTCTGTCAGTCTTCCTCCGAGCTGAAGATCTTGCTGTACTCACTCAGCATGAGTTCAACTATCTGATTTTGGTACAGCATGTGGACTGCCATGTTCCCTGTCTCCTTTTCAGGTCTAAGGAGTGTTGGTCCAAACACAATTCCTAAGCTTTGTGTTGACATAAGATTCACGGATTCCTTGGCTGCTATCCTGTTGACAAAAGGAAAGAACTGGTTAAAAAAGAAGGGTGTCAGAGGAGTCACTGCTGCTCTTGAAGCACATAGAGGCATTTTTAAACTGTTTCTCCTGGTAGGGGTGTTTGTTTGGTTAACTCCTCAAAAAGAAAGAAAACAAGGAGGCAAGAGAAATTTCTGCCAGTGTGACAAACAAGGAAAGGAGTGTTTTTGTAGTGCCAGAGAGAAGATTCCCTGCTTCCCTTAACATGGTCTCCAGCACTGAAAGAGTTGTGAAAACCTAAAAAAAGCCTCTTAATATAGAGCTCATATGAAACACATTCCTTCTGCTAATTTAAATCCAATAACGTGAGTATGGTCTGAAATGGATTGTGAAATTTATGTAACTAAAGACTTTTGCATGCCTTATCCTGACACAAAGTTTCTTGAAAGACACAGAGACCACATACCTTAATGAGATGACTTAGAAAATAATGGCAAGGATTATAACCTTTGATATCTTTATTACCCACAAAATTACAAGAGAAGGACTATTATTATTAAAAGTTGATCTTGTGTCTGTATTAAGACTTAATATTCCTGTGGAAAGGGCATTAAGGATGGAGAAGTCTGGTCTAAAAACAGTACAGGTTTAATGGATGGAGTTTAGGTAGGAAGTTTGGCATAAATCTCTGCGGTGGTGAGTACAGACTAAGTAAAAATCCATTTCCCTCAACCCTCCAGAATATATTATGTATCCCAGGGTTGGAAAGACTAGTAAATGAAGATACATATTTTATAAATAAATTGCACAGCTCCACCAAGGAATGCAACTAAATGCAGCTTTATTATGTAAATGTTTGAATTTATGGATGCCTCCTTAACCTGTTAGTTTTAACTTAAGTATTCCAAGTGAATTGTTGAAGCCAAGTTCTGCTTTTCCCCCTCCTCTGCCATTGTCACTCATTCACTTTTTTAAAATCCAGACAGCCATTTAAAAGCCATCACAGCTGTCTCAGTTTCCCATACCTGTTGCTGAACTTACAGCAAGACACACTATAAGGGAAAGAAATTTTGTGAGACCTAATGGTGCCAGGCACTTAAAAAAGTGTTTCTTTCATGTTAGTGGGTGGGTCACACTGCAAAAATCATCTCTTGTGGATTTGTGCCAATCTCATCGTTTACCACATTCCTGGAGCATCAACACTAATGTTTTTTTTCCCATATATAAATAGGAAGAATTACTTCGTTCTGCCTCATGCTAGTAACTGTGGTGTCCATTGCACAAAACACTCTCCATATGGCACTAATCAGATTGGCTTAACTATTAGTTTCTTAAAATACAGCATCTTCATTAATTTTTTAAAAAATTAATTATCTTTCCTTCGTGGAAGTATTAATATATCATCTCTTCTCTTAGGAGTTCAGAAAGTCTCAAAAGTTAGGAGTTTTGTTGCCAGGCGACTGCGTGGGCTTCTGATGGATGTCACACATCTTTATCACAATTAAAAATGTTACAGAGGTGACGAGATTGTTTTGCTTAATGCCACTTGTGCAGAGAGATTTGTTTTGTGTTGAGCTTGTTATGTGGTAAAAGTTGGAAACTTCATAAAGTATTTGGAGATGACATCAGCAGAAGTGGAGATGCATGTTCATTGTAGGGGGGGAATTCATCAGCTTTGTCTTGGGTAACTTCAGAAATAATCAATTCAGCAGCATCAGCCATGGCTTTGACACAAGAGGGGGTTGATAATGGACAGCACTGATGGAGCTGGAGGAGAAGCCCCTTGCAGGGAGAAGGAGGCAGTGGAGCATGGATGAGCAGAATCAGGGTGAAGAAATGTGCCAAGAGAGCCCAGCTTACTGAAGGGATGGGGGGACTGCCTTCCTTTGTCTGTAAAACGTGGAGCAAGATGTTGAGATCCCATGCTCCTGATGGAAAATGGAAGATGCAACCCCTCTGCTTTTCCTTGCCATCTTTCTGAAGGAGAGTAATTTCTCTGGTTAATCCAGGAGATTCCGTCCTTCTCATGATATCCTGGCAAAGTCCAGGAGTGATAACACTTCCAGCAATGAGGAGGTGGGGGCATGGCATGAGGCAATGGAGGCTGTGTGTGGTGTGTGCTGGTGATGGAGAGGAACTGACCACTCATCAATATGTAACATGACATTAAGAACATTTGAGTAAATTTGGGTTCCCTGAGCTTAATGCTAGAATAAGCACTACTGTATTGAGAAATTATCTTGAAAATCCTTGATATATTCATGCAATTTCACTTGTTTTCACCATAATAACAAAAAAAAAACCTCAAAAAACAAAGCAAAACAAAACAAAAACTAAACAAGAAAAAACAAAAAAAACCCCCAAAAAACCCCAAAACAAAACAAACAAACAAACAAAAAAAACCAAACCCAACAAACCATGAACCAAGCAAACTTGGAAACATGGAAAGTTGAAATAGTTAAATAATATGTGGTAAAACACAGCTACTGAAGAACTAGAAGGAAGGAATTCGGTCCACCATGAATAGAATAATTATAAGTTTTGGACTTTACGTCTTTCTGGATTACAAATATTTACCAAAGAAATTCTATAACTGGTATTTTTATCATTTCTCTACAAAAGAAGAAGTCAAAGCAAATCAAAATAAAATATGCATACTTAAGGCTATTACTATAGCTACTAGGTGAAATTGAGTTGTTAAAAAAGAAAATATTGAAAAAAATGGGCAAGAGTTCTTTTTTTTGGCAAGAAAAAGAGCAGAAAGAGTGACACACCATTTTCAACATAAAGAGTGAAGGGAAATGCCAGAGGTACTTTTTGTCAAGCCTAAATGAAAGGAGCAATGATCCATCAATTTAAGGTTATTTTAGAAACAATCTATAATCCGGTGCCACAGATGTTGGAACCATATCAAGAAATTGTTGGGTGCTACGCTGCACAAGATTATTTTTTTCTCCAAAATAACTGAGCTTCAAGAATGTCTTCAGTCCTTGAAATCACAAAGCAATGCAGAAAACACAGTTCTCATTATTAATAGTAATGAAATTAATGATGAATTAAAACAGCAGAAGTGTCTGATAGGAGGGCTGTAGTGTCAATGGCAGATATATAAGGAAAAATATTTGGAATTTATGCTTTGGCTGTTGCCAAGGCAACTGCAAGCTGGAAAACGTGTGATGGAGAGCAGGGCAAGTCTACAGCTAAGAGGGTCATTGTATGGTGAGTTGGCTCTCTAGTTCCATTAAACCTACACTTTTCAAACTCTCTAAATAAAATCATTATTAATTTTGACGTTTGGAAAGCACACTGGATTATTGCTCCAAACACAGTTGGTGTTAGGAAATGTTCTTCATCCATTTTTACTTTGTAGTAACTGCTGAGGAGGAGAAGGGGTTTCTACAGTGACTCTGACTCCTCAACAGCTTGATATTCCTATTGCACATAAAAATTGGGGAATTCTGTTTACTTAGGGAGGAAAATCCCATTGGAAAGGACACTGTTTTATGTAGGCTCAGAGTGTTGGAGGGTAGAGCCAGCTGCTTTAATAACTGCTCACTTTTCCTTTCTTATCCTTTTCCAGCCAACGAGGACTTAATTTTGCTCAATGTCAGAGGCATTTCTACCCTGAGCAGAACTGGTTTTAGCCACGCCTGGTCTTTCACACTTTTAAATTATATTCAAGGGTCACTTTTCAACAGGACAATCCTGTTATTCTTCTATGAATGGTAGTGGTAGTATAGACTGTGACTAAAGGACAACACATTACAAAATGAGGGGTCAGAAGACTAAGAAGGGGTCACTTGGCATGAGGTTATGGGCTAGAATGGAAGGTGTAGGAAATGCTATCCCCTGAATTCAGTGAAGGACTGAGGGATAAAAGTAGGTTTTGATATTTCTGCTCACTAGGGAAGGCTCTGCCACTAGAGACAGAAACCAAGAGCAACACAGAGGCCAAGAGAGATTAAAGATAAATAAGAATAAACGAAACTCTGCCAAAAGGATTTAAAATGCTATATTTGTGTCATCTCTCCTCTTGGTATAGGAACTAACCTTATAGAATGAGGACCCAGCTCCTCTCTGAGTGTGGTATTCCATGACAGCCCATTTGGGTGGGATTTCTACCTTTGCTGAGCTGTGTTGGCAACCACTGTTGTAGCCAGAGTTGCTCATCCTGATGGATGACAGGACTGATTTGAAATGTAAGTTCCTGTGAACTGCCTTAATAGGTCAAAGTGTGTGCCTCCCATTGATTCACTTTGCAAATAATTATCCTCAAATTAGCCAGTATCTCTTTCCTATCTATTCTCAGGCATATGCAAATGTAATGTTTAGCTTAAGGACTTGGCCCTGGTAAGGGCTCAGCTGCCTTCAGCTTTCCCCAGCAATAATTCTGTTAACAGGCCTCTTCACTGCACTGGTACAGGCCAGTTTTTTTTGCAGCAGCTTTCTGACTTCTGGTATTGCAGAGCTCCCAATCAATTTGTTAAATTTGTCTCTTACAATGAACAGCTTCCAGCTCAACATTTTACACTCCTCTCCTTCCCAAAGGCTGGTTCACAGGAGTTAAAAAATAACAGGTATTACATACTTTGCTTTAGTGACAAGACATTTGGGAAGGAATCATCCAACCTTGAAATAAAATCTTTATTGAAAGCAATTCTACATCCATGCCAGTCAGATACATTGTATGATCAGAGGAGGTGTCCCAGGGGAAAGCTCAGTGCTGTAGACAGGGTTGATTACTTGGACCTCCTGTCAGTTCTTAACTCATTGACAGAAGCTGAGACATTCAGTACAACTTTGTTTTCTTTATTTGGAAGTAAAGTTAATATACTTACCTTAACTGTGCCAAATGTACTGGAAAATAACCTGATAATAAAACGTACCGTCCTAGGAAGTGATAATGTCTGTGTGTGTATAAGCACATTTTCACAGGGCTTTTGCAGCTAGGTTTTTCAGTGTTAGGAAGGAACCACAGCTACAACATGATGCACAGATAACCTAAACTATCAGTTTTTTTTCTCAACATATTTCCTTTTCATTTAAGACCTGTTACATACTTTCCTGGGATACAGCATATCACAGCCACATCCTTTTCTGTCATCAATTTATTCCAGTTCAGCTGCAGTCATTGGTTTTTAGGAAGAACTTGAGGGGATTTTGGTACTAAAAAGATGAGTGAACTGCAGTTTTGAGAGTCCTCTTAAAGTACAAACAACAATAGGGGTCCTATAACTGATCAAAACCTTGCAGATACACCAGCTGAGGAGAGAATCCAAAATACACACACCGTGGAGGAAGAGTGCAGGGCCCATGCATTGCTCAGCTCCATCTTGGGAAACTTATGGAGGTGACTAGTGGTAAGGGAGCCCCTGATGGCACAAACACTATTTCTGTAAACTGTTCAACTCCTTGCACTGCTGCATAGATAAATTTCAAATTTAGCATTAAGTTCAGATTCTTGATATTTTATGAAAGCAGACTAAGCCTCATTATTACCTATGTCCTGGCTGTATGGGTGATTCTCTGAAGTGCATTACAGTGGCATTCACCAGCTGATGAGGCTAAGCAGATGCAAACACCATCAGTGGAGTCCTCAGCTGGTGAGATCTGCTCACTGTGATGGGAACAGGGAGATTGGTGTGTATGGAACTGAGACCTGAGGCTTCTGCTTATAGAGCAGCTCCAAAACACTAAAAATTTCCAAATGTGCCATGTGGTTTCCTCTGCAACAAATAAGCACAATTCAGGGGTCACAGTGCACTAATACAGTTTTAAGCTACTTGCATCTAGCTGTGTAAAACATGAAGGCATTTTAAATCCCTGTTTGTTCCATAGGTAGAATTTGAAACAATAGCTAGGCTGGTAATAGAGAAACCAGGTCATGGCGTAGGATATGTTACAAGAGGGGTCAGAAATAGTTCAGACATACTTAAGAGCTTGCTTTTGCTGAAAATAGCCTCCATGGCTCCTGGCCTACAGAAACTCCATAGGCTTCCTGTGCTCTGCAGCTGTGGGTTCGTGTTACAGCTCTTTGGGAAAAATCCCTTCTCTTCAGTTGCTCTGGGATACAAGAACTGAGCACTTGATGCTGTCTTCCTCCACAGACTAGGCTCTAAGTGTGACCATTGGGTGGCTATATATAGGACCTGGACAGCTGACAGGGACCTGGTGGAGATTGGGCTTCCTCAGGGGATCCCCACATATCTCACAGCACGAGCCCTTCCCTGGATGAACTGCCTTGGAGCCTGGCCCTAAGTGAGAATAATAACTAAACTAACTCCCAACATTGCTTCACAGTTGGCTGAATAGACTGTGAAAAGCTGAAGAAAGGCATTTATTCTGGCTTAGCCTGGTTTAATAAGAGAACTGTTAAAAATAAAGTCTGCTCAGCGCTGGGTGAACTTTGCTTCCCATGCAGAAGAGCATGTGGGCTCTTGCCTTTGCACACACCTCACAGAATGCCTGTCTTGTGCAGAAAGACCTTCTCTTCTGGGTGCCTGAGCATGTAAAAACATACTTAGGTATCTAAAGATACTGCAGCCTCTAGAGGGGCTTCATTCAGGAAAGTGCTTTGGAGAAGTCCTGCTTGCTCTGCACAAGGGGAGGTGCTCCTGCTCCACTGAGGAGATGTGAGGGGGGAAGCAGTTCATCTGCACCTCAGCCTTGGGATTGTTTGTTTTTCTGGACATCTGAGCCACAGAATCTCCAAAGGCAGGATGGGCACGCTGGTGCACAGACAGCAAGGGCAGGAACTTATCACCACATCGTGGCTCCACCAAAGACCTTGGCATGGGCAAAGGATCAGGTCCCACTCCCCCAAACCAAATTGTATCAAAAAGATGGGTTCAACATCTTTCCACAAAATCTTCCCTATTACAAAAATTCCAGGTCTCTCTTTTGGAAAACAGGGTGACCTACTGGGTTCTTTCATTTACTGACAGCCAGCACTCCCAGTGTGGCTTGGGCTTTAATTTTTTGTGTGTGAAGGCAAACTGGTTCTGACTGGTGCTCTCAGGAGGACAGATCTGGCTAGTCTGTGATGCTGCTGTGCCTGCAGTTTGCCTGTTTGGGCACAGCCTTTTGGTAGGAGTCAGCTGAAGGCCATGAACTTCCTCGAGGAGCATCCTGACTCCTCTGTGCACTGCAGCTCCGTCATTTTTGCCTTTTTTAGGAGCCCTGTAGCAGCAAATTTAGCTCAAACAAGAGCAAACTCCTGCTCCAAAGCCACACAAGCACTGTAAGCACTAACCTGTCTTTGGGGAGGGGATGGGAGAGAGCAAAACCCCCGTGACAGATGTTGGGCAGATGCTGATGCACTTCCTAGAGGTGTTTGGATAGCAGTGATAAAGGCAGTGTGAGACTACATAGAATAATATGTGTTCAGACAGAAGTACACCACCTTAATGCCTAAATGTATTTTTGGCTGGTGGTGTGACTTCTGCTGTGCTTGATTTTTTTTAAAATTTATTTTTAATTCTACTTCTGATATATAATTTTTTTCCTCCAGAACAATTAGTTTATTGTAAAGACCAACCTGTCATATGTCCTGGATTTGTATGCTTTTGTGGCCTGTGTGGTTCAGAAGGCAACAGATAGTTTTAAATAAATAAAGCTTTAACTTTTTAAATTGCTTAAATATTTTTTCAAGAATGCCTGAAGCCACATTCTTGTAACATTAAAAATAAAAAGCAGTTAGTAACAATCTCGCTTAAATCACGAATTGTAAATATAGAACCTTTATCATCAGCACAGCACATCCAAAAATGTCTTTGTAAAATAAATCAAATTATATGAGTTAATTGATTCCAGGCAACATCAGCAACTGCAGGTGGAAACTGAATAACAGGATGTTTATTAATGAGGGACTATTAATCAAAATTGACAATATCAATTCCTGTTTCTTTTATTCGAATTCTACCTGCAAAATCCATGAACATGCTCACTGGATTTTAAAATAAAAGTTTAAAAGTAAGGAAAATGCTGACACTTGGGATTTTAGCTTTAGATGTAGGGCTATTTGTTTAAACAGCGAAAGGATATCCTAAATCCAATTTGACAGGCAATGCCAAAGATGCCAGTGGTAATTAATTAGCACTTAATTTAGACCACAGAACAACAGGATATGGAATTGGTGCTCAGTGCCATTTCCCCTTAGGCTTCATCTCACGAGGGTCAGGAGTATGGCTGTTGCATTGAAGGTCAGTAAATAAATTGGGGGAACACATTGACACTGGACTTTTCATGATAGATATCCTTCACCCTTATTGCTGCCTCTGGCTATGGCTGATGAGAAAAGGACTGCAATTGTTCTGTGAATAATGCTGTGGTGCCCAGGCTGGAGTGGAGCAAGGTGGTGCCTGAGCTCAGGAGCCCAGCAGTGACTGTGCTGGCAGAGAAATGCCCCAACTCTGTGCCTGGGCTGGAAATAAACTCCTGACTGTGGCACAGGAAGCTTGAGGAACTCTGACAGGCGAGAAAATTCACTTAAAAGCAGCCCTTAAGTTTGCTAGATTTGTGAGCTTAGCTTTAGATTAAGCATAATTAAAATCAAGGGAAGATTTTAAAGTGAGGTTAGAAACTAGGTCAGCAAGGGAAAAAACACATTTCCTCATTATCCTCTTGTCTTTGTCTTAATAATATTTGGTGCTCCTCCATAGAGCTAAAGGCTCTTAATAAAGGTGGATTAATGTTATTAACAGCATTGTTTTCTGATGGGGACACTGAGGCTTTGATGTGCTTAATGATGGACAAACAGAAAGTACGTGGCAAAAAAGCAGAGCCACCAGTCCTGGATTGTGCCTCAGTGAGAGAAGCCACCCTGGGCAGAGGGGATATGGAAAACACACAGGAGACCCTATGTCCCTTCTGCCCAGAGGCACATCCACTGCATCCTTTGGTTCAGATTTACTGGTTTGAAAGGTAGAAAGATGATGAGACTCGGTATTACAGTTTAATCCTCCTGCTCCCAGTAAAATTAGTGCATCTGTCAGACACTTCTACTCTCTCTCTTCCAGTAATCTCTGCCCTCAAAGGAGGGCCTCAGGTGGGAGGTGTCAGCACTGCCACAGGTATTCAGTGATGCTACAGCTTTCTGAAATCACTTCTCACAAACTGTACCCTACTAGGATAAGTAGTCCAGCTCCTTATGTCCCACAGGGTGCTGAACAATGGGAGCTTCAGTATTTACAGCAGGGTGGCTCTGGTTGCACATCCCAGCTGTACTCCACTAGCAGTTTTATCCCCTGGTCCCTGAAGGGCTGTCTGCATTGCTACATCACGAAAACACTGAGTTAGACAGCAGTCTCTGCTCAGAAAATGTATTTTGGAAGCCCCAGGTTAAGAGTTATTTTAGCTTTCACTTCATCACACCCTTTGCAGCATCTCTTTCCGGGCAGTGAGTGAAATTTTGATTACTCTGAAAGCCACTGACAAAAATCCCAGAGACTGCAAGCCACAATGGAGTCAGAATTTCACCTTATACGAGCTTAACTTTTCTCATTTTGGGGTGATATCTATTTTACTAAGTGGAATTACTGCTTTTGACTATGTTCAATCTATAACCTCTTGCAGCCTTCAATTACAGCCTTTTTCTACTATAATCCAGTTGACAGCAAATAACTCAGCCCTGGATATGACAGGTTTACTTTCTGACTTAGAGCCCAGAAGGGGCAATTGAGTGGAATTTCAACCTGGGATGTTGAGCTGTAGACATCTTGCTCAGAAATTAATTTTTGCTTCTGAGTCTAGAGCAGCCCATGGAAAACACAGTTTCACTAATACCACATTGGTTTTGTCCAGCGTCATGAATTAATTATTCAGTTCTGTGAGAAACCCAGTGATTTTTGGCATTGAAATCAGAGAATGTGTCAAAGAATTCCATGAAAGTCAGGGAACAAACTTACACCAAAGTTTTCCTTTTCTGTTAATTTTTATATCATAGAATCACTGTATCAATTGGTTTGGAAAAGACCTTTAAAAATACCAAATCAAAGCATTGCAATTACTTCATAAATTATTTTGCTCCAAGTACTTTTTAAATAATGAAAAAAAATTCTAATGATGGCCTATTAACTGTCCCCAATATAAAATATCCATATTTTTTATCCCATATTATCACCATCTTGTAATTTAAAATGAAGGTCTTTTTGCAGTGGTCTACCCAACAGAGATGATTTTCTATGGGATCTGACCTCAACCAGGATTCCTCCTCTTCCAGGTTCAGTTCTGAGCTCTCCACAAGCTAGGATTGCAATATATATGCACTGCATTTGTATCAGATTTGAAAGATACTTTAAACATGCCTCCCAGCACCACGATTGTTCCAGCCCTGGCACTGAGCACGAGTAGGATGAACGCAGCTCTTAAATGCACTAGTGAGTATGTGCCACGAGTCTTTGATTTCTTTAAACTTATTTACATTTTACTCGCCCTTGAGCAATGAATTTACTATGTCAGCATTGTCTTTTCTACTTACACTTTGTCTGTCTTGTCTGCTCACCTTAGCTTGATGTTTATTTTTTTGTGCACGTGCTTAGTCCTCTGCACTAAATGCAGGGGCTGCCTGGAGTGGAGGATTTTCCATATATTGTGTCTTTCTAAGAAGCAACCTTTGTAGTATACTGCAAGTTCTGCAATATTTCCTGGCTTTAAACTAGCTTTGAATTTTCTCATTAGCTCCTTTAAAGTCAAATACCCATTCACACATGTACGGGTCTCAGATGACTCTGGTCTAACTGCCTTAGATACTTTACAAAGTCTTTATTCTCTACACAGTCAGCCCTACCTCCCCCAGCAGTTATATTTCTTTCATCTTTGAAGCTTCAGGTGACCAGATTTGCCAATATCTGCTTCTGTCTGACCCTGATCAAATTCCACAGTTAAAAAAACTGGTGAGAAAATATACATGAGTCTCTTAGACCTCCTAACCCAAACCATGTTTGACAGAGATTGAAGGATTTAGGAACAAGAGGGACAATCTTGCTGTTGATATCAAGGCCCTGATATCAGTCAGCAGTCTTTGGCTTCCAGGACACCTCTCTGTAGGTGCTGCACCTCCAGCAGAAAATGTCTAGCCTGAAGTGAATGCTTGTAAATAGATTTACAAGCTCAGATTGTGCCTCTTTAGCAAACACATATTGCAGTTTCAGGATGCAGAGCTGGATAAACATAAGTTAGTATGAGAAGTAATGGAAAGCTCTTACTATATAATTTGGAAAGGTTAAGCAGCTCCTCACTATAGAGGCCAGGTGAGATCCAAAATGTGTTCAACAAGACTTGGAATTTTCCCTGTGGCAGAAATCTCAGGGTTGGCTCTGAGTCCAGAGCAGCTGCAGAGACTTCCATGGGGTAGATGCTCTGAAGGAATGAAAATTCCTTATTCTGATGACACTTTTATGAGACCCTTATCCAGACATGGAAACAATCTGGGTTGTCTGAGGTGGTTAAAGTTGCCTGCTACTACTGCTGCCACAGCCCTGTGGAAATCCTCTCTGGACTGAGAGTTTGAACAAGGCAGGCTGATGTTCCCAGTAAACTTCACTTACTGGAAAGCTTCCATATGCTCCAGGGCTGTCCCATATGCCCTGTGCTGACTTGTATGGTGGCTGCTGGTGGTGTTTGGTGAAGGCTGCACTTGGCAGTGTGGATGGCAGTGATCTGGGAGGTGAGAACAGCTTCCAGATGGATGAAGTGCTATCCTGAGGTGGTCTGGGGAGCCTGAGCCTGGTGCTGACACAGAGAACATGGTGCAAAAAAGTTTGTGCTTTTTCCATGAAGGTGCTAGGAGAGCTACAGGAGAAGCTGCAAAAAATGACAGAAATTTTCTGAATTCCTTTTTCTTGGCTTATCTCCATGGAAAGGGGTCTTCTTCTGGAAGACCACAGCAAAGCTCTGGAGAGGATGTGGCACTGCTGGCTAATGTCAGGGCTGAAGTGGGTGTAGGATCCTCAGCTTGGAGAAGGTAACTGGTTGCATCTTGTGGACCAGGGGAGGAGGCAAATTGGCTGGAGAGAGCTGCTTCACAGATTTATGATTTTACATAGCACCATAATGCGTAATGTACGAAAAGATAAATATTTTCCATTCAGCAACATCTTGCTGTATTTTCATCTAACTCCATAATTTTAATTATAAAGTGAACATAACCTGTATCAAATTATGATTTTGTTAACATATTGAATGAGGACAAGAAAAATAAATACCAGATTTTATACTGTACAGGCACATGAAGGTATAGTAAAAAAATCTGGTTTCCTTGACCACATTGTCATAATATGCATATATAACTGCTTATTGAATCCAGGCTGTGTAGACAACAGAAAGAACACTGGCTCCATACCATCACAATGCATGCCCACAACAAAGAGGAGGAAAGAACAGGCTCTTTCATTGTGTGTTTCTAAGTATTACCAACATAAGGGCTAAAAACTACCTCTGTCTGAAGTGTATCTATACACCCATGCATAAGTTATTAACTGGGCTCTCTCAGCACAGTTGCTGAAAATATTAATATATTCAAATTATATTCTAGCTACTGCAAAAACAGTAGATCAGACAAATGTATTAAAATCTCTTCAGACAAAAGGAGTCATGTTATTTATAAAGTTCCTCCCCCCCTCCCCTTACTGGAACACAAACCTTCATTGTATAGAGTACACGAGAATGCAAGATGATCCTTAGATGTCAAAATGTGGCTTAAAGTTTGAATGTAATCATAAAACAGTGACTCCAACGCTACCCATAAACAAATTGTCACTGGCATTATGTAACTTGGACTATTCACAAAGTATAAAAGATGGGAAGAATAAAAGGTGGCTGCCAAACACTATGGGCCAAATCCAAAGGTCGTGCCAAATTGCACCAGTGGGCTGGGAATTGCAAACCCAGCGTGGAATTCGGATTTACACTCCTCGGTCCTTGGGCTGCTTAGAGTGAGATTAAGGCTATTTTTTATTCAGTTTGTCAGTAAGGCAGCAAAGCAGCAACCAGTGGCTTCTGCAGCCCCCCTGTTGCTCTTAGTGGGAGATGGGAAAGCGGGATAAAAGTTTCCTAATTGCCACAGGACCCGTTTTTGTACAGAGTGGCTTTCTGGGCTGCAAGCAGGCACAGCCAGCCACCAGCAATGCAGCCTGGAAAGGGAGGCATCACTCAAATCTGGCAGAGTTGAATTTTTCATGTTAGTGTTATGTAGGGTGCTGCCTCTCTTGGCTGAGACCTTGCCCTCCGCCCGGACTCCTCTGCAAAACTGATTAATGAGGGAAGACCATTCACCAAGGCAGAAGGTCTTGTTTGTGAACAACAACCAATCATTAATTTATACTTTTCTTTAGTCCAGGCTTTAGGTGCAAAGTATATCTGAAAACAAATGCACTGCACAGATTTAAATTGCAGCTAATGGTTGTATCAATGCCCCACCAAACTCGGTGGTTGCCCACTCCTGCATTTCTCCCTCCCTCCCTTTAAAAAGTAAAATGACATTTTTTTTCTCCCAGCCTGAAATAATTGCTGAAGCAGAGATACTGGTTTAACTCATTATGAATTATTAGTGGAAAAGTGGGTCTCAGAAGTATGTTACATCTGAAATATTTTTCGTCACTTGAACATGTGCCGTCCAGAACTGGCCCTGTTCTACCAGGCACTGGGAACAAACACTTCGCATTCACAGATGCTCCTAATTTGGTGTGGTTTGGAGTGTAATTTAGATCAAACGTATCCATGTAAATGAGTCAGGGTTTCTTAATTAGGTGCCTCTAAAGAAAAAACTTGGACCACATCAGTAGGTGTGGGTGTGGTGCCCACAGTACTGGAATCTTTCTATAGATGAAGCTGAGTTTTGTTTGGGCATACTGTAGGTTTTTCTTTCCTTTTTTTTTTTTCTTTTTTTCTTTCTTTTTTATTTTTTTCTAAAGCACAATAATAAATCTGCAGATGGCATAGACATAAAGACGCTACTTCAGAGGAGCTGTCTAAAACACTGTCTCTTTGGCAAATGCCTTAAAGTAGGTCATTCTGCTGTGATTTAGGTTTATATTTCATTGCCAGCTTTTTGTTCCCATTACAAGTAGGGTGCATTCCAGTCCACAGATTTACTCTTCTTTTTTTTTTTTTTTTAAGATCGGTTTTTATTTACAAAAAATTTGTACGTCTTCATAAGAAAATGGCCAATACCCTGTCAGAAGTAGTAATCATGCACTTGACCACAAAAAGAGATGTATGAAGGTGATAGCCTGTAAATAGTGGAATGTAAAGTACCATACTCTGTAAGGAAAAATTGTATTGATTCTCTTAACATGGTGATTGAAATGATTGTTGCATCTTTTGTACTGTGTGAAAAAGGATTTGATCTAATGTAATTCCAGAACCCTCACAGAGCTAGGGACCTAGATGTTCAGATATTTGCTTTTTATATATTTGCCACTGAAAATCATGTATTTTATAGCTTATTAAAAAAAAATAAAAAATCAGGGCCTGTTTTTCCATCAAAGTGCTGGGGGATTTGCATGCCAAACTCTCACTAGCCTTAATGAATTACCTGCATAAATTCCCTTTCAATCAATAATAGAATAGATCCTATTGTGTTATATTAATTATTTTGCACAGAATGCTGACATTTTGGCCTTAAAGCCTTTTCTGTTTTGTTTTGTTTTGCTTTTTTTTTTTAAGTTCCAATGAATATCTGAGAAACTTCAAGCAAGTTATTTATTTCACAACCTTAATTCTGAGAAAAATCACATATCTTTAGGCACAAAAATGAAAAGCATTGCAATTTACCCTTTGATGACCTGGTTGTGGACATTAGCGTGTTAGAGCTTGATCTCTCCAAATGAAAAAAGAAAAAAGGGGGAAAGAGCCATTATAATGAATTGAGCATTCCTAATTTTGGCCAACGAAAAAGGATTTGAGATGGAAAGAACACTAACCCCAAGCAATATTAAGAGGTTACAAAATCACATAAATTAACTCCGCCGGTGATATTTTGCTAAAGCTGATGCGAGTGCAAACCAGAAGCAGGATTCTCACGTGGTCCTGATTAACTGAAGAGTCCTCAGCAGCAACCAGCCCTCCCTGGGATGTGCTGGCCAGATGCACACATGCACCCACAGCACATGGATGAGCCTTCAAAGGCTTGGGGGGCTCGGCTGGGGGATTGGGGAGCAAGCAAAGAGTGGAAATGAGAAGTGGTGGGAAAGTGCCTCACCCTCTCCATTCCTCACTTTCTTTATCTACACCACTAGGATAATAAAACTTGCTGACCTGAAAAGGAAGTTAGGAGATTTAATTAATGTTTGAAAAGCTTTTTTGAGATCGTTTGATATTGAGTAATGTGGGATGAACAATAGGAGCTCTTGGAAACAGGGGCTCTATCTATCAGGATTTGTGTACTGCACTCAGCACAATGGTGCCGTGCAGCCACAGAGTCAACTGTGTCATAAATATTTAAATTAAAACTATGTTAATTATTTTTATCATTCTGTTATTTGCTGATACACCAGTTCAGTACTTGGTAGCATTGAAGAGTACTGAGTGCAATTATTTGCCTGACTGTTATGAAAATCAGGGTTTATATTTTTAAATACAGTCGTGGAAATAGGAAGTAGCTGGAAGTAAGGGGTGAAAATATGGCTTTAATTACTCATCATGCTTCTTGCTAAAAGCATTAAGTGGTAAGGTATTCTTTGGGGAAGAGCTAAACTTTGTAAACTTTCTTATTCCTCAAAGAGCAGGATTTGGCATGACTGCAAAACCCTCGGTAGCAGGTCACCCCAACCCCAAAAAGTACAAAATCAAAATGCTTCTGAGGGGCTGGATTTTTTTCTTTTTTTTGCCTTTAACCCAAAATTTACTATTATTCCTGTCCTGTGCACACTTGTGCCTGGTGCACACTTTCTTTTGATCACTTACTTCCAAAGGGAGAGCTTAGTAGACTGATGTGTGCTTAACAGAGAGGAAAAGGGTTTAATTCTTCCCCTTCCCCCAAAATGAGCCCTGGGAAGCTGTGGTAAATGGGATGAGTGCTGGCATTGCTCCAGCTCCTTTGTAAAACTCTCCCATAGCTGAAACCGAGAAAAGCACGTGCACAAAACCACATCTCAATATACATTGCCCTTCTCAAGTTAAAAGATGATTAAATCATTTCACATAAATCTAAAAATGCCAGTCAGGTATACCTGAGTCTTATGTAACTGGTCAGCCCACCTACTTACTCCTCTGGTGCAGGAGGATGTTTCTCCTCCTCACATTTCCAGTAGCTGCTCCCCCAAAGCTTGTAGGAGCACAGTTAAACTTTTCTCCCTGCTGCTGTCCCATGGCTGAAAACCAAAAGCTGCTCATGAGTTGCCTTATTATAAAGAAAGGTCTGGACTCAGGAAATAATTTCAAAAAATAGTCTTTCTTTTGCCTTCATTTAAGGAATTCTGAACCTTTCTCATTTAAGGGCTTTCTGCACCACTAAAAATTTGGGCATTTTTCCTGAAGGAAAACTTAAGTTGCCGTTCCACATTCTGGGTTGTAGGTGTTCCACAGGTTCACTGAGGTTTCCCAAATAGATTTATTTTTTTATAGTTCTTCCATTCTGGGGATTGTTTTTAGTTTTCAGTAGCTTTTACCTTTATTATTTTTATTTTTTCTTAATAGAAAACTTGCAGAGTACTTAGTGTAATGAGTTCTTTTGCTGTGTGAGAAAAGGGTTCTCCTGAGCCTATATTTATTACGTGAGCCTGTCTGAAAACTGCTGATATCACATGTAATTAAGCAAGTGAAAATCATGTATGTTTGCTGCATCTTTCCTCCACAAACTTGGGAGAAAAAAAAAGTTAGCAGACATCCCCTGCTTAGCATTACTATGTGCAGTACTTTAATTTCATTTTCTGGTTTTCCCTCAGAATTCTGGGTACTGCTGTTGGATTTGTCATCACATTGCCACTGTGTCCTGGTGTGCAGGCTACTGTGGGCTGCTGGCTATGCATGGCTTTGCTTGTTTTCTTTGTTCCCTTAGTTTTTAATAGGTAGAAACAAGTCTGCTTAGTTGTATATAGTTTGGAAAAACCTTGGCTTTTCAGAATGTTGCTGCCAAACGTTGTGAGGTTTGAGGTAGGATGACTGTTCCTCCCTGCTGTTTGTCAAAGCTGGATGTTTTTTTCCAGACCTATGAACTTGGGGGAAGTTCTTTTTTTTTTTGTCAAAAACAGATGAAGATTAATACCTATGGCTTTTGTTAGAGAATATATTAATATTGGTGGGTTTGTCTTGGATATATAGTTCTACCCCTGATGAGGAGCATATTTCCAGTGAAACCAATGCAAACAATTAGCAGTAAGAATGAAGAATTTGGGCAGAGGGGGAAGACAATCAGGAAGAAAATCATCATTCTCCCACTGAAAAGGCAGAAAGCCTGGATGGCATCTGAACATTACTTGCCATGCTATGTAGAGTATGGGAAAAATGGAGCAAAATAAATGGAGTTTCTTGGATTCAAAGGTGAATTAAAACAAATCAGCTCCTGCCTGGACAAGCCAGCCAGATAGGGCACATTAAGAGATCCACGTGATAAACCAAGAGGCAACTGCAGAGCTCCCCAGACAACTTGCCTGAAGTGCCTGCCAAGGAGGCAGATGCTGCTGCTGGAAGAATATCTTCCACAGTTGGGCATCTGGGTTCCGCGCTTTCCACGTAAGGGAGAGGGATGGGAGCTGGCCCCTGCCTTCCCCTCTAATTATTGCAGCATCCCTTTTGTAGTTTTGTAAATAACACACATTATCCTGCCTTTGTGCAGGGCAATCAGGAGCAGGGAGAGGGGTTTTTGTCTGTGACACATCCCCTGGCAGGGGTGCCCCGCGCTCCAGCCCGGTCAGATGTGACACAGCTCGGGTCTGGGAGTCGCAGAGCTGCCTTGTGGTGGCACGGAGCTCAACCTAATAAGCAGAGCAGGCTGAGATTCATTAATTTAACATTAATAAGCACAGCTTATGAGCTCAGGCACAGTGCTGTGTAACACAGGCACACAGCTTCTGGAGGAGAGCGGCGTCCGCCCTCGCCAGCTTGGACCCAGCCAGGGTGTTCCTGCTCACTGCTGCATTTTGCATCAGGGACAAAAGAGAAGTCTTGTGGTCACTTTGGAGAAACTTCTGTGCAAATAAAAAAATCCCCTCCAGGTGTTTAGATTGTGTTGCTGGTTTATGCTGGGACTTTAAATTTCTTGTGCCTCAGTTTCCCAATGGGTGTGTGACAGCTACCTCAAGTTGTGGTGAAAACAGCACAGGTCATAAAATACTATATAGAGTGAAATTATTCTGTGAGTAAATTATTGGGTACATATAATGGTTTCTCAGGGGTTCATTGTGCTCAGTTCATATTTGTGCAGAGTCACTGCATCATTTGATGTCCTGTGTGCACCCAAAATATGGGACCAGGATGTTGTATCAGTTTTATCTGGTAACTGTGATTAGCTCACTGTTTGGGAGTAAAAGTCACATGTGAGTAAGGAAGAGGAAAGAGAGGAGACCTGTGGAACTGGTGTTTGGGGCTGTAAAGAGCAAGTAAACATTCTCTAAACATATTTGAGTAGAACAGTCTGTTTACTGTAGTCCTTTATTCAGGAAAATCTCTACTCAGGTTGGGGTTTTTGTTGTTTCTTTCCTGTGTAAAGTCTGTTTGTTTGGTTTGCTCATCTTTGGGAAGAAGCATGAATAGCCTAATAGTAGTTGTGCTCAATTATTTCCAGCATGAGTCATAATAGAATGATTCCTTATGGAATTAGACTGTCAAGAGATACGTGATATATCTGTTCAGCCTCATATTTTGTCTATTCTGCTTTCAAGTAGAAGAGATTTCATGGAAAGATGAGCAGGGATGTCAGTGGGTTGTGCTTTTTCCTATCAAACACAAAAAACTTGAAAGAACAGGTACTGCAGCCCCAAGCTTTGCTTTTAATCCACCTCCTGTGGGCTGCATGCACTGCACTGCGACTTCTGGCAGCTTCAGAGAGCTTGGTTTAAGAGAGATGTATGGCATGGGTGTTAATCCCTGCTGCCAGGCCTTTCTCACAGACTCTCTCATCACCTGCTTTGTCTGGGTCTGTAAGGAGGACCCTTCTGAAGTGCATTTCTCCTTGTTATTTCTGCTTGATCTGGACCTGCTCCTGCAGACTGGATTGCTGCAGAATGGCCTAGGAGAAGGCAAAGGTTGGATTCTCGTGCTGAGTGTCAGTGAGACAGATGATCTCACGTGCTTTATAGAAGTCACAGGCTCAAACAGCCCCATGGTCCAGGTCTGTATAGCCCTGCTCTGCCTGTCTGACAGAAAAGAAAGGAGTAGAAGGGTAGGAGAAAGAGAGAAATGCTATGGAAGCAGCATAGCTGCAATCCCTCATCTTCTCCCCATCAGAATCCCAGTCTAACACTGGGCAAGAGCAGCCATCTCAACCAGCAAATATAGAAAATGCAGTAATATGCTTAAATAAAGCCAGTTTAGTTATTTTTCAAACTAACCAGCAACTTGTGAAACTCCTGTGATTTGCTCTGGGAAAGGCCTGTGATCAAAGAGGGTGGTGCAAGTCCATGCTGAGGGACATTGACACTCCTCTTCTTAAGAGTGTTCCCAAAATTAATATAACTCTACATTTTGTAAACACTGCAAACTATTTGTGTTTCCTAGACTGATTCAAACAAATGCACATTGCCCATATTTGCTTAACATAAGCATCACATTATTACTGAAAATGTAAGTGAACTTCTTCATTCATATTTATGGAGCCATGAGATCATTCAGACTGATTCTTGTCTTTAGCATCAACAAGTTGAAGACAACACATATGCTTTATTTGTTTGGGGGATTTTTTTTGTGCTTTCAATATCTATCCTACCGTTGCTTCCATATCAATGGAGCAAAGCTTGTGGAATTGCCCTGTGTTTGAGGCTGAGAAGAAGATTGACCTTCTTCAGAGAGACTCAGACAATTACTACCCCAATGCTTAAACCCCCAAATGGCTCCACTGTCACATATTCCTGCCTTCCATCACTCTGTGCCACTGTGTCACCTTGGTGTACCTCTGTATTATGAGGTATTGACATTTTATTTCATCTATTTTAGCAATTTTATTTTTCCTTTTATTTTCTTTTCTCCAAAAAAACCCACCAGTGTTTCCAGTTTTGCCAGTCATTCTACACATCCACTGCAGGAAACAATTGCTGTCCCAAATAGATTATGCTCTAAAAAGCCAAGGCAGACAAAGGAAGCATTATCATCATTTTGTAAACAAGGAACCAAGGCACAGGGAGATTAAATGATTTACCCAAGGTCACCCAGAACATCCGGTCAAAGCCAAGAACTGAACCCACGTCTCCTGAGTCTCAATCAAGTGATTTAACTATGAGATCAAAGACTTATTGTCTATACCTGATATCTCTCCCCTAAGACATGGCAACAAAACTTTTTCAGGTTAAGATCAATGCCACACAGAGTGCAGTAAATTTTGTATATGGCATATCTGTGCTGACAGCGTGTACCCACTCCTTGCACTCATGTTCTTCCCAGGAAATCATTTCCCTTATTATTCTTCCGTTGCCAGTAATAAATTATTATCCTTCTCTAGATAACATGCTGAAGGAGAGAATGTGTGCACACAGTACATCAAATGAACACACAGAAAACTGTTTTTCTGCAAGGCCAAACTCAGTCATTTTATGGACTGCTTAAAATCCTTCCATGCTTAATGAAATGGGGACATTCCCACAACTATATGGACTTTATTTTGCCATTTCAGCTGGAAGCTGAAAAGCAAGATAAAGGATCTACATCTCTTACATGCACATGCCAAGAAATGATCACTATAAAGGCATCATTCATTATAAAATCAGAGTAGTCTTTGATTTGGTGCCTTTATCACTCCCTCACTGGGGTCAGTATATCATTCTTGGGATGAAATACTTCTCTGTGCCTTGATGGGGCTCAGATCTTGATGTCCCTTCAGTTTTAGGGGTAGTTTGGCTGAAAAGTGACTGTAGACAATAGCATGGGTAGTGCCAACAGCAGGGAGGAGCAGGGTCACAGGACCCTGCCCTTCTCATATCCCTACCCTGAGCCTCCTGGCCATCCTGCAGGTCAAACAGCTGTGGTGGGTGTCTGAGTGAGCCCTGTGGGCTTTGTACACTGGCTGTTAATGCCATGAAGCACAAGGAGAAAACCTGAGCTGAACGTGACACCCTGGACTGATTTTTTTGGGTTGACATCTCTTGCGAATGCAGCTCAGAGAGTGTGGAAACCACAGGGGAATGAGGAGGTGCAACCTCACAGGGCTGTTTTTCTGTATCTCAGCAACATTAGGAGAGCAAAGCTGAACTTCCAAATATCTCCTCAACATTTCTCAGGTCACAAGCTCCTTGTGAGGGACAAGAGCACTCGCTGTGCTTTCTTGAGTGAGGTTGTTTCAGAGCTCAACACGGCACAAGAACAGGACAGGTGATTTAACAGCAATGTTGAAAATATGACAATCCTTTGAAAATATGACAAAAGATCATTCCTGGAAAAATTCAACCAAACTGGGTGAATGCAATCTGGAACATGTTGCATTTGCCCAATTCAATACACCTGTAACATGGTAATCCCAATGTTTTTGACTGTGTTGAAGGAAACAGACTTGTCCTGCTTTCTACTTGTGATAAAATTTGCTTAGACATCCTGATTTCTTGTGCAGGAATATGATGTACATAGATACCATAAATTATGCTTAGTTTTGCCGAAGAATGCAATTATCTTTGGTATTTTGGATGACACTTCCAATAGGATTAGGACACCACATACCGCGTCCTTTTTAAAAATTATTTTATCAGTGCCACGGTTCTACTTACTTCTGTAGATGTTCAAAAAGGATTTTCATCGTGTCATAGTTGGGTCTAGGGAGCTTCTTTACCAGGCTCCTTATGCTTTTGATGCGAGTGGCGTTGTCCTGGATTTCTAAGGGAGAAAAAAGAAAATAACCACTTGAGTGCCACATTAGGACATTGCTTTGCACAGTGCTGTAGCTGATACCTTTTAGGAAAAGTCAGCATGAATACATGCTCAAAACCAGAATATTTAATACTTTCTTTCACCTTAACAGAGAACAAAAAAAAAAAGAGTTTACAAAGATTAAAAATTCTCTGTTAATCTTAAGAAAATATTTTCTAGTTCACAGAAAAAAAAAATTTTCAGTTTTAACTTTTTTTGTTAGACTGGTAGACCGTCTTCCTTAGATAAAATACCTCCAAGAAGCAAGAGACCCACATCTTAAATGGAATTATCCTTTGGAATTACATTTGTCCAATGGTGCAGTTTCTCTGGTAGGTGCACTTCCTAGCTAATCCTTGTTGTCCTTTTTTATTCATCATAATTAAATCCAGTATATATTATGAAGCTCTGTCTTTAACATCCCGTCATATTTGGAAATATGAAATTTGCTATTGTTTTTAATAGTTCATTCTTGTGAAAAATCATTTCAAAAAACCAATCCACTGTCTCTATTTTCTCATACCTATAACATCCCACAACTGGAATTTCTGCAGGGAAAAAAAAATTGTGTTTCAAACTTAAAACTAGAAATAAAGAATGCTACAGTAAGGGCTTTAATCTCTCCTATGAGGTGATAAGAACAGTTCTACAATTTCTGTTGAGGTATACCTTCCTGTTTCACCATGATTCATAGTTTTGTGGAAAAGGTTTGACTGATATTTTCATCGATTTGTCTAAGATGTTGCAACTAAAGCAAAGTAATGTACAACTGTGCTTTCATTTAGGAACAGATTAGATAAGGTACCAGTAGGTCTGACGTAGGGAAAACATCTTGCATGTTACATGCCCTAGATAACCTGAGAACACTTTTCTGATCTTATCATCTATGATTTAATTATCACCTATCATTCTTCGTATATGTTCCTCTTTAATATTCATATTACCCTAGCACTCAGAGATCTCAATCAGGATTAAATCCCAGTTGCAGTAGGTGCTGCATAAGCATACGTGGTGATTAGTGACTTGATTTAAAGGTTTCACCAAAAAAAAAAAAAAGTTTCAAGCTAAAATTTTCATGCAATCAAGCTTAATTTAAAAATTAAAATTAATAGGATAATATTCCTTCCTCAGGTTGCTAATTCCTGTTGAGATTAATACTTCATACCCACAGATATAGATGTTTATATTGAAATTGTTTTTAATTTTGACAATCACATAGACATGGAAGAAAAACACCTAAAGGTAGGCAGTGAATAGGTATTAGTTTCCAGTAAAAAACAAACAAATGAACAAACAAACAAATTTGCTTATGAACTTATTTTTTAGGAAGTCAAGCAATTGTGACATTAGTGATAATGAAGATAAACACACAATAAAGAGCACATTTTCTCTGTATTTCTCTCTTGCTTTGGTTTGACCTACAAAAAACCTTAACTTCTGAACAGCACATCCTCCCCCAGTCTGGCAGTGCAGTCATCCCTTGATGTTTTGTGCCACAAACCATTTCTACTACTCAGTTCTGTTCTGTGGGTGAACTGCCCAGTGGAAATAGGTCTGAAGCTACAAATGAAAATTATATGAAATTTGCAGAAGTTAATTTATTATAGGGATGGGGTGAAAATTCTCTGGGCTTTTTATTTGTGCTGCTTGGTGCGCGTAAATAAAATTACAGAATCATTTGGTTTTGAAGAGTCCTCCAAGATCATCGAGTCCAACCTTTGCCATAGCACTGCCAAGTCCACACCAAACCTTGTCCTGAGTGCCACATCCACATGGCTTTTAAATCCCTCCAGGGATGGTGACTCACCCACTGCTCTGGGCAGCCTGTTCCACTGCTTAGCAACCCCTTTAATGAAGATTTTTTTCCTAATACTCAGCCTAAACCTCTCCTGGCACTACCTGAGGCCATTTCCTTTCAATCAGTGACTTTTTACCTGGCAGAAGAGACCAACCTCTGCCTTGCTACAGCTTGTTGCAGAGAGGGACCAAGGTCCCTCCTGAGTCTCCTTTTCTACAGGCTAAACAAATCCAGCTCCCTCACTGCTCCTCACCAGAGCCCCAGACCCTTCCCCAGCTCCACTGCCCTTCTCTGGACATGCTGTGACATGACAAGACATCCTATGATCTCGCTAGATTAGTTATATTTATAATTTTATATATTTATATATTTTTATTTTTATTTTTATTTTTATTTTTGTTTTTATTTTTATTTTTATTTTTATTTTTATTTTTATTTTTATTATTTTTATTTATATTATTTTTATTTATATTATTTGTATTTATACTGGGGCTGCCTTGCCTCTCTTGCAACTTCACGAATAAAGTTTCTCAAGTAGTTTAATTCTGGGGTTTTTTTTTGGTTTTTTTTTTTCCCTGAGAATTCAATGGGTGTGAGTGGAACTGAGACACTGAGGCAGGGACAAGCTCAGTGGAAGGATGGGCTCACTCTTTGTCTGTTGCAGAGCATTTACAAGGAAGTGCTGTACAGTAAAACTTTATTGTGTTCCCTTGAAGGAAGTGTCTCTGCTCTGTGTTGATTAGCACAGATACCAGATAGGGAACCACATCCCTGCACCCTCTGCTGCTCACAAATTCTCTGTGAGGTGTATTTGTAAAAGAGATAAAATACCCCTCCTCTCCCCTCCAGTGTTAATTTATAAAAAAGCTATTTATAGTGAGAATGGCAGGGTAGAAAGCTTTGTTTTGGGGCTTATTGTACCAAAGTCATCAGTACTGGAATACAGGGAATATTTAGGTAGGCAATAAAGCAAAAAAAACATAGAATTTTTGCATAAAATTATGTTGTGCATTGGTCTATTTGTTAATTGTTAGTCTATTGTAAAAGAAGAAAAAACAGGCAACATGTGGTAACTTTAGTCAGCATTTCTGAACTGGGAATGATAAACACCTCTGCCTGGCTCTGGCATTTATCAGTACTGAGATATTATTACCACATAGAGTCACAGCATGGTTACTGTTATCATCAAAAAAAAAGAGCCAGCTAATCTTAATGGTTTGTAAAGCCGTTACCTGCACTGGTCTGACATTTATCATGATCATTTTACCACATGAGTCCTACATTGCAAAGGTATTTTATCTGGAAGGGACATCACTATGAATTATTATTTGCAGCTAGGTAGAAAATTGTATGTTGTAGATACCTTTTCTCATTATAAATCACAGTCACATTTCACCATTTCCCACACAAAGCTGCTGAGCCCAGGCTTTTTGCTGTAACACTTACTCTTGCTCCCTTTCATAGTTCCATGAAAATATTGGGTATTCTTTCATTAAAATGGTTGATATAGGTGGGGTTTTTTTTAAACGCTCTATACACGCTTGATTTTTCTCTAGTATAAAAGAATTTGTTTTTCCACTTGAGAAGCTGAAGAGGATAAACTGTTCATTTTTTTTATTAAAGCTTACTCTCGCTTCAGTTTTTGTGGCTGAGCTTGTCTTTACTCTTGACCTTGTTGATGGAATATTTAACAGATCAGATGCAAGATCTTATGTTTCATTTGCAATACCTATGTATTTGCTTTATTTCTGTAATGCCTCCAGTTCCACATTCCCAGAAATTTTTCTCTTTCAGATCCCTGAGTAAAAAGATTTTTTAATTTTTATGTTTGGCTTTTTTTTTTAGGTTTTTCTCTTTACCTTGCACAAGTGGAGGGAGGAAATCCTTAAACATGTGTTTGTACAAATAGGTGGAGGAAAAGTTATCCCCCTTCCCTGTGTTGTATCATAAAGCTCAGCAGTGCAGGGTGAAAAAGAAGGAAAACAGTCTGAACAGCTGTTAAATTCTCCAGCTAAGTCTAGAAAATGAAGAAGAGCAGTTGTGATAAAAAGAAAAAAAAATATTAAAAATTGCGTTCTTTTTATTGTAAGAATTGGTGAAAATCTGAGGGTAAATATAATTTTGCAAAGTTAGACTCTCTTTTCCCCATGAAAATTTTGGAAGGGAACATCATGATAATCACATATATCAAATAAAGAATGAGAGGAGGGCTAATCCTCTTAGCATTTTAGGGGGAAATTTTGGAAGACATAGGGGATAATTTCAGCAGATCAGGATACTCTGAAGTGAATCACAGATGGTTTTGCCGTGTAAAAGAATCATAGAAAATATATTTAGAATTTGGGTTACTGTCTTTAAAAATAGGGCTGGCTCCCTTTAGCAGAGCAAAACCGTGGGGATGCTCTGTTGTTTATATCTAAATGAAGAATGCATTGAAAAAACCCCACTCTTACTATTATATAAGCCCTTTTGTAAATGAGCTTGGGATAAACATTTGGGCACAGAAGAAAACATGACATGTCTGTAACATTAACAGTGGCTGGGTAAAAATGAATGAAGAAAGTAACCTTTAGCACTCATGTCCATAAAGAATCCTTAAGCGAATCCCACTGAATCTTTCTTTTAATCATTAATTTTAAATAGACATAGATGTTTACAACAAGCCACTTTGTTTCAGAACAGGAAGTCCAGGGTTTATCTCCAATAACTCACGTTGGCTAGGAAGGGATGGATGTCTCTAACCTGACATGCATTCATTATTTTGTAAGGTACTGGGGTCTGACCCGTGACCCTCCTCAGACCTGCTGCATTATTCATGTCTGATTTACTTTGTGTAGTTTTACTATAGCACCCATTCCCCTTTTTCCAGACGTTTCAGTGGCTTGTGCATTTTTAATGTTAAATGGCATTTATGCTTCACATTAATGCCTAATTTTATCACAAGCCATGGTTTCTTTTTATGCTTTCGAGCCTCACGGCTGAACTGCTGAAAAAACCCCAGTGATTTATGATCCTGCATAAAATATCAAACTATTGATCTGCCACCTTTTGTTGTTGTTGGCTTTTTAGGCATGGTTTTCCCTGATTTTCTTACAGGCTCTTCTCACCTTGTTCTGTTTTTTTGGATAAGATTTCTGCTGTGGTTAAAACGTCACACACTGTTGCTACAGCAAAATCTGCCTGCCAAGAGTTTTTCCAACAATTCTCAACTGATTCGGCTGCCGAGAGAAAGACGGGTCTTGTCTGGGGCTTCCTTTCCTTTTTTTTTTTTTCTTTTTTTTTTTGGGTTGTTTATTTAATTCCTTGTACTTTTGTATTATTTTTTTTAAACAGAACGGGGTGGTTTAGGTGGATTTTTGAGTGCTAATGAAATTGTGAGACTTATGGCGCTGGCTACAGCCAGCCGGAGTGTGGGCAGACGCTCTGTGAGCTTCCCCACTGTGCTGCTGTGCAAGCATCCCTGCTGTTATGTTTGCTATAGTTTTAATGTCTGTGAAAAATTCCTGATGCAACTAAATTATGTTCTGCCCTCTTGTTTGTATAAATAAACACCCGACTTAGCCAATTCATCTCGCTCTTGCCCATTTTGGAAGCTTGCTCTGTCACACAATGCTTAACCCCAGTCCTTGGTGGCTTTGGTGTTATCAGGGAATGAAAACTTGCTTAAAAGAGAGTACTCTGTTGGCTTAATTTTTTTTTTTTCCAGACACATCAACTGCCCAAAATTCAGCTTTTGTTTGGTAAGTCTTCATATTCTGTAAGTCATGCTAAAACACAGGTTTTAATGTATTAATACATAAATCACTTATTCATACCACTTTTAATGTCAGGATATTTTAATGTTACTACATGCAGCATAAACATCCCAATTTTAATCACCCACAGCACTGTGGCAATCCTCTATTGCAGATATATTGTAAAATATTTTCTTGTTTTTATTAAAAAAATCTATACGAAGTGTTAAAACTAACTAATATTAGCTATAAAGAAAATAAGCAATTTGTGATCCGAATTGATTTACTCTTTATTCATGCCTCAGAATTAGTTGTTGCAAAAGAAAATGAGAATTGTGTGAAACCACTCTATCTGGGAAATTGATAAATTTATCCTGTGTAATATAAAGTGGAATTTGCAATGAATATTCATACAACTTTTGTGATCCACTACCAAGACCCAACACAATGAGTTTGCAACTCTCTCCCATTTAACAAAAATATATGTGGAATTAATGGGAAGAAACAGCACTTAGAAAAGTTAAACTTTAATGTATCAAACTCCAGGTGCCAGAGTTTGAGGGAAATAACCAATAATAGTCATTTTTTACATATTTGATGGGACTGATTATGCAATGTGCAACTCTAAATGGCTTATAGCACATTGTAGCATGGTTCCATCCCATTGGCTACAGTAGGGTGCAGGCAGATGGATGACAGTGACAAGGAGAGAAGTGCTTTTGCTTAGCCGTGCGTTAAGATGCCATCCAGAAGCTCTGTGCACTGCAGACACTTCATTAGGATGCCAGGATAATGGTAAACTACCACTCAGAGTGACACCCCATTTCCTGCTTACTGAGCTCTCCAACCTCGGCAGATGTCAACAATCTCACAGTGCTACAGAGCAGACCTAACTTTCCAGGCACTTTGACTCCAATTTTTTTCCCTTAACAG